>NW_024747780.1:125000-137500 GCF_018991925.1 Homarus americanus | reverse complement strand
CACATTACACTCAGACATACATACACACATTACACTCAGACATACATACACACATGCTGCTCAGACATACATACACACATTACACTCAGACATACATACACACATTACACTCAGACATACATACACACACACATTACACTCGAACATACATACACATTACACTCCAGACATACATACACATTACACTCAGACATACATACACACATTACACTCAGACATACATACACACATTACACTCAGACATACATACACACATTACCTCAGACATACATACACACATGCACTCAGACATACATACACACATTACACTCCAGACATACACACATTACACTCAGACATACATACACACATACATTACACTCAGACATACATACACACACACATTACACTCAGACATACATACACACATTACACTCAGACATACATACACACATTACACTCAGACATACATACACACATACATTACACTCAGACATACATACATACATTACACTCAGACATACATCACACATTACACTCAGATCATACATACACACATTACCTCAGACATACATACACACATTACACTCAGACATACATACACACATACACTCAGACATACATTACACATTACACTCAGACATACATACACACATTACACTCAGACACACATACACACATTACACTCAGACACACATACACACATTACACTCAGACATACATACACATTACACTCAGACATACATACACACATTACACTCAGATATACATACACACGTACACTCAGACATTAACTCTCTCTCCCCCTCCCTCTCTCTCTCTCTCTCCTTTTTTCTTTCTCTCTCTCTTTTCTCACACTTAGGTTAGATTTGGTTAGGTTAGGTTAACCCTAAGGTGCCTAAACTTCCTAAACTTAACACAATAACAATAACAATCACAAAGACAATAACAATCGCAGACAATAACAATCACAACACAGCGATGAAGGCCACACTAATACACAGGCGGTGGACAAAATCGTGAAGTGAAAGTTTAATAATGAAGGAAGTGAATCAAGAATGAAAGGAAATTGTGAAAGAAGAGGTTAATGGAGGAGAGGGATAGGGGGTGGAGGAGGGGGAAGGGGGTGGCGGAGGGGAAAGTGGTGGGGTAGGGTAGGTTAGGTGGAGAGGGTGTAGGGGGTGGAGGAGGGGGTAGGGTAGGTGGAGAGGGGGTGGAGGAGAGGAGGGGGAGGTGGAGAGGGGTAGGGGGTGGAGGAGGGGAGGGGGAGGTGGAGAAGGGGCTGATAATGATGGGAATTATTAATGAATGGAAGGAAATGTGGTGTGAGGTGATGACACAACACCTTAACCTAACCTAACCTAACCTAACCTAACCTAAGCTTAACTTAACCTAACCCCACCCCACGTAACGCTAAGGTGGTTAATCTTCAGGTGTTCCAATTAAGTGTTTGTAAAGGCTTTGTTATTAGGTGATAGAAAGGTAATGTATTTTATATTCCGTTGTATGTCAGTATATTGTATGATGTATGTTAAGGGGTACTGTATGACACCTTGTTGTATTACGTATGCTGTAGTTACTGTATTTCTCATTTGTCATAGTATTAATTATTTTAGCTTATTGTATTAGATGTTTTTAAGTGTACTGTATTTGTATCCATCGCTGTATTTTTTAGTATGATAGAGTATTGTATTTGTGACTGTATTCTGTATGGTAAGGTGTTGTATTATAGGTATGTTGAGTGTATTAGTGTTGTATTGCGTTGTGTGTGGCGGTGGGCTTGACTGCGTAGCTTAAGGTGAAGTAAATTAACTATGTTGACCTTTGTGTGTGTGTGTGTGTGTGTGTGTGTGTGTGTGTTTCCTGGTAGCCGCGCCCCTTTGTGTGTATACCCCTGATCGGCTGCTCCTGTGTACGCACGAGGACACACACACACACACACACACACACACACACAGAGGCACGCTGGACTCAAGAATTTAAATTATTTATATATACAAACACACAATAGAAAAAACGTCTTATTTATACAGTATTTACATTGTTTTATCCTTACCTCCCTCACCACACCTCCCTCACCACACCTCCCTCACCACACCTCCCTCACCTCACCTCCCCCTCACTGCCAACAACCTTATCGAGAACAACCAACAGTAAATATCCCTCCTCCCCACCCCACCCCCCTCACACCCGCCACACCCCCTACACCCCCTACCACACCACACCCTCCACACCTGTGATTATAATACTTACGACTGACTCCTTCCGCGCGTGGCCACTCTTGAGGTGATCTTATAATTGCGTGGTCCAGATCGAGCGTCAGCCGGGGAGAATGACACACACACACACACACACACACACACATATACTTCTGCAGGTGACGAGAGTTTGGGTTTTAATTGCTGGAGTTCATGGTGTTGTGGTGTCCGGTAGTGGCGTGGTGGTGTTAGTGGGAGGGTTTGGTGGTGTTGATGGCGTTAGTGGGAGGGCGTGGTGGTAGTCCAGAGGCTATCATCAGGCTTTAACAACAGACGCCAATAAAGCCGATGAAGTAAACAATCTTGCGACACTAACGAGGGATACAACCTAACTACCTAATTACCTTGTTCAGAAGTACCTGGGCTAACAAGACGCTGTCAGCCACAATAAACGCATGAGGTGAGTTGTTGTTGACGTGATCAGCATGAGAGAGGAAGACCGGGTTGGTTAGGTGTGGTGCCCATCTTCAACACTGTACCACAAGCTTATGAACTACCGCCCGCCACCCATCCCCCTGACCTCCCTCACCCTCCTCACCCTCACCTTTACACCCTCACCTCTCCCTTACTATGACACCTCACCTTCCTCCCTTACCCCTACCTTGACACCCTCACCTTCCTCCCTTACTCTTCCCATGACACCCTCACCTCCCCCACCCTTCCCATGATACCCTCACCCCCACAACACCCTCTAAATAACGACCTCTGATCCTCGATAAGGGCGACGACACGACACCCGCCTCAGCAGAGAGCCTCACCGACCACCCGGGAGATCTGCCTGACGGTGCGGGTTAATTTACGCCACCGTCAGACACCAACACAGGGGCGTGATACCTTTATAGGAGAGAACTAGCTGGCGTTATGTGCCCTCCCCCCCCCCCGTGACTTCCTGGTAGTTATGGTCTTCAGTACACGACACGTTCTTTACACGTCATAATCCCCCGAGGAAAGAGTATGTAATGCGATTTTGGTTTTATCAATGTAAATAAAAAACACACCCTACCCTTCCTTCATCCCTACCTACCTATCCTATCCTTCATTCCTACCCCACCTCTACCTCATCTCCTACCCTACCCTACACCTATCATACACCCCCATTCCTCGCCCTCCACCCATAACCCCCCCCCCTCCACCCTAACCCCCCACCCTCCACCCATAACCCCCCCCCTCCATCCATAACCTCCCCACCCTCCACCCTTATTTCCCCACCCTTTTAAATGAGGCCCAAACAGCGGGTGTAAAGCTGAGTACACTGGTGAGGAGGACGATGCACTCTGGGATAAGGACGACTTTAACCACGACCAAGGAGTATTTTTAACCACGAGGAAGACGCTGGTTATTATCCCGGTATAATTGGCTCAGGTGTGAAGCAACAACAGGTGTGGAGGAGAAACACTCGGTACTCTGGTGTGTGTGTGTGTGTGTGTGTGTGTGTGTGTGTGTGTGTGTGTGTGTGTGTGTGTGTGTGTGAAAGCTATTGCTGCATTCCTGGATACCTTGTAGAGATTGGATTGAGGTTAGGTTAGGTTAGTTGGGATTGGAATGGGTTGGTTTCATTTCAATACATTTAAGGAGTCGAGGCGTTTTATAGCTGTAATTAGTTCAGGGTCCACCGGTAATGACCCTCATACCTGACCGTCCACAGGTGAGGGAGGGCGATGTACTCCAGGACAGAGGGGTGGTGAAGGGGAGGAGAGGGAGGAGGGGGGAAAGACTCTACTTACCCTCCAGGGTGTAATTTGGGATCACTCTCATACCACGGTGAAGGAGGGACGCTCGTGTTGGCCAGGGAGGCACGCCGCTGGGGCTACTTCTGCGTCACCTGTGGGCAGTAGTGTTGACACCCCCTCCTCTCTCTCTCTCTCTCTCTCTCTCTCTCTCTCTCTCTTTCTCTCTCTCTCACTAACAATGCCTCAATACGTCTTCCCAATACCCCTCGACCACACTATCCTCTCCCTCACTCTCTCCAACACTCCCCATCACCCCTCTCCAACACACACACAGGCTGGGTCACGCGCCGCCCACATCCAGGCAACATTCCAAGGTGTATCACACTTAGTAAGAGGAATACAAGATTACACACCTAACCTAGTTTAAATAATGACTCTCTTATACCGTAAACTTGGCGATAAATTTACATTCTTAAATATTAATTAATATTTTTTTTGTATTTAACTTAAATTATTCTTAAGAACTTTTAACTTGTTTTTTTTAGTTTTGTTTACTTATTAATTAGTGTTGTGTTTACCTGTCAAGAATCTTTTTCTTTCGTGGTGATAATAACAGGTTGTTTTCCCCCGTTAATGAGACTGGTGATTACCTGGTTCACTCGGGGGGTGTGTGTGTGTGTGTGTGTGTGTGTGTGTGTGTGTGTGTGTGTAGAGGGGTGAGAGACAAAGGCCGCTGAGAGAATCGAGTTCACACAGCACACTTGGTGTTTGTTGTGAATCTCCTGCCGCCTCCGTCAGCGCCAGCAGGAGCCTCCCTCAGTGCCTCACTCATCACGGGTACTCGAGAGCATCTGGGGTTATATCTGTCAGCTAAGATGCCTGTCAGTCAGTTCTCTGGGGACCTGACTGGCATCTTACTGGATAGCTCAAGATATTGCCCCGTCAGTGTGCGTCTGTCAGCTGGACGGGCATCAGTCTCCTGGGACGGCGCCCTTATCATCTTGCCGTTCACCTTGGCATACTTTTATTCTCTTGCCACCGTCAGCGTCGGCAGGAGCAGTAATGCCTCACTCAACGTGGTACTTACCAATACCTGAATGTCTGTTTGTCTGTCAGTCTCACGGGCGGTACCCTAGGAGGCGTTGCAGCATTAGATGGCTGGTGACGTAATAACAGTGGCAAGCCTTCTGCAGGCAAGGGATCGGAGGTTACGCAAACACAGGTCAGAGGATCGCTTAATTCAAGGGTCAAGGGTCACTTCACAAGGTCACGTAGTGTGACAGGGGACGCGGGTGGCCTGCTGGAGGGGTGGAAGGGAGGGTAGGAGGGGAGAGAGTTGGTATCGTGAGATGGTGGGAGGTCCTCTGTGTTAGGAACATGAGAGACGATGCTGATGGGAGGGGATCATGGGACGGGGTGGGATGGTAGGATGTCTTCTGGGATATGATGGTGAGAGATTGTGTGGAAGGGGGTCGTGGGATGGGCTGGGATAGTGATTAGGAGGCTGGAAGACGATAGTGAGGGGGGGAGTCATGGGTGAGGTGGGAGGGGGGAGGGAGGCGTTGTTTTTGGAGCAGGGGGAGGTGCTGGAGGGAGCCGCCGCACCAGGATGTACTGAGGCTGTGGGCGGTTGTGGTGGTGTGGGTGTGGGCGGTTGTGGTGGATCAGGTGTGTTTGTGGGTGGGTGGTTGTGGTGGTGTGGGTGTGTTTGTGGGTGGTTATGGTGGTGTGGGTATGCGTGTGTAGGTGGCTGTGGTGGATCAGGTGTGGGTGATTGTGGTGGGACAGGTGTGGGTGGTTGTGGTGGGACAGGTGTGGGTAATTGTGTTGGGACAGGTGTGGGTGTTTGTGGTGGATCAGGTGTGTGTGTGTGTGTCGGTGGTTGTGGTGACCCGGATGTGTGGTGGCTGTGGTAGGGAGGATCGCTGCTCTATATGCATGTTTAAGAGGGGGGGGGGTTGAGGTGGGTGGGTGGGTTTGTGTGGTTGTTCCTCCCGCCCACACCTCCACCCACCCGCGGCACAGGTACAGCTGGAAGCCTCCTCCACCTACTTCACCACCCACAACTAGCGAGAACTCTTGGGCTCCTCCTTCTTGCCCCTAGGATTCTTGTGAGTCCTAGCACGTCTCTTGCAGATCCTTCTCCCTCGCCTCCCCCCGGATGTCAGCTTAAGAGTCCTGCGGGCCAGTTAATCAAACCGGAGCTGGCCTGTCCATTTTTTTGGGGGGGCTCCCACAGGATCGCCCATGTAAAAACCAATTGATGTATTTCGTGAATGTTGTTATATTGCCCCTAACACAAGTAACATCTGAGGAGACCTATTATAATGTTATGGTATTTTGAGATATTATTTTTTTTTTTATAGACTGAATGTTTTGAGTCAGTCGTGGTGTTAAAATTGATCTTGTTGCTTATCCTGGGAGAAAAATAATTGGCCCCCCCCCTCTCTCTTCCCCTTCATCTTCCCCCCTTCTTCTTCCCCCCTTCCTTCTCCCTCCATACTCCATTTGCTGTGGTGGGGAGGGTGAGGGCGCAGTGAGGGAGGGAGGGTGAGGCAGGGAAAAAAAACTCATGGGGTGTGTTGTCATATATGGCCGCCTGATTACTGAGCACAGTTCTACAGAGACCTTGAATATACCTTACCTTACATACATACCTTACCTTACCTTGCTTTACCTTACCTTACCTTACCTTACCTTACTTTACCTTACCTTACTTTACCTTGCCTTGCCTTACTTTGCTTTACCTTACCTTGCTTCACTTTACCTTGCTTCACTTTACCTTGCTGTACTTTACCTTACCTTACCTTACCTTACCTTACCTTACCTTACCTTACCTTACCTTACCTTACTTTACCTTACTTCACTTTACCTTACCTTACCTTACCTTACCTGACCTTAACCTGCCTTACCTTACCTTACCTTACCTTACCTACCGCTTTGATGTGCCTCTATTGTAGCTTTGGTATAAGGGAAAACTCTCAGACTGTATAATGTATATGTATAGTGTGTGATTTAGGGAGTATACATGCGTTGTTTGGGAGTATACATGCGTTGTTTGGGAGTGGAATTTTGGGCTATGTTACTGTGATTTGGTATACATGTTTGGGGTTGGTATACATAGGGACGGTAATGTATATATACGAGTATGTATCACTCATTCGGTATATACATTGTTCCGTATTGGTATTCAGAGCGACGGTACCACGTAAAAGCTATGTATCAATGTGTAATGGAGAGTATACATATATTCTTTGGTACTGGTATACATAAGCATTCCCTCTCATGATGTGCATTGAGTGTGACTCCAGCAGTACTTCTTGGTTCAGCGCTGAGGTGTGTGTGTGTGTGTGTGTGTGTGTGTGTGTGTGTGTGTGTGTGTGTGTGTGCGCTTAGCGGTGGAGCGCGGGCTGAACACACAAGAGAAATTCCTCCCAATATTGAAACAATCACTCAAGGGGGAGGGGGAGAGGAGGGGAGGAGACTTCTAACGATTTTCACCTGTCTGTCAGTCCGTCTATACTTCCGTCTAACCGAAGTTTGTCCTCAGGATTACACCAAAACTATCCTACGTAGATTAATAGGATTTTCTAGGATTATTTACATACATTCTAGGATTACGTGATTACAATTTCAAACTGATGGATTGATTTTGGTAGTTTTCTATATATTTTTTGTAGTTTGTTAATTTTTTTGTAGTTTTTGGATTTTTATATTATATTTACTGACACTGGTCTTATATTGGCCGGGTACTGTCCAATGATAGTAATTTATGGTTGACGTTAAGAATATCTGTTGGCTGTGTGTGTGTGTGTGGCAGCTGCTTCAGGTTAGAGTGAATCATTACCGAGATGCGCCCCTAGATGATGCTCACCTGACCCACCAAATTACACCTTGTTGTCACGGAGTTCAAAATAGCCGCCATCACAGAGATCAAAATGGCCGCCATCACGAAAATAAATGTACATTGATGGAAAAATGAATCTTAACATGTTGGGCAGGTGTGGGCGGGTGGTCCCTTGCCCGAATAAAGTACTTACATGACCCGGGGCAATCGGGCAACCCTCAAATACCGGATGTTGTTCTCTGACGTCACAGTAATGGAGGAATATACTCTACATTATTGACTTTGTTGATATTTGAGTTTTATGATTTACTTATTGACCCCCAGATATAAATACACTGAGAATGACTTACGAGTTTCTGATAGGATTTTAGTTTATGGTTTATTAATATTAAAGTTCTGAAGCACTTTAGTCGCTTCCTGGAGATTTTTTTAAAGGAAATATTTGAGTTTTGTAAGAATTTTCATTATTTTGTTTATTGAAATTAATTTGAGTAGTCTGCATTTTTTCTTTGTTAATCATATAAATTAAAATTTGTCCTTTGTAAAGATTATAAATTATATTTTTATTTTAGTTGAATAAGATTAAGATTACCAACTATAGTAAAAATATTTCCATAGATAAATAATAGTCAGTCGTCTTCCTGAACAAGTAAAATAAACTGTACATTTTTCTGGTAAAACAAATTAAAAATAAATCAGAAAAAGTCAAGTAAATTCACACCTTTTCCCCGAGGGTGTAGAGGTCACGGAGTATAGGCAGCTGGTATGAGGGCAGGTCGGTCCAGCTCTTGGTGTGAGGGCAGGTCGGGGCTCCAGCTGGTGGTGTGAGGGCAGGTCAGGGCTCCAGCTGGTGGTATGAGGGCAGGTCGGTCCAGCTCTTGGTGTGAGGGCAGGTCGGGGCTCCAGCTGGTGTGGAGGCAGGTCGGGGCTCCAGCTGGTGGTGTGAGGGCAGGTCGGGGCTCCAGCTGGTGGTGCGAGGGCAGGTCGGGGCTCCAGCTGGTGGCATGAGGGCAGGACGGGGCTCCAGCTGGTGGTGTGAGGGCAGGACGGGGCTCCAGCTGGTGGTGTGAGGGATGGTCGGTGGCTCCAGCTGGTGGTGTGGAGAGGCAGGTCGGGGCTCCAGCTGGTGGTGTGAGGGGATGGTCGGGGCTCCAGCTGGTGGTGTGGAGGGCAGGTCGGGGCCCAGCTGGTGGTGTGAGGCAGGTCGGGCTCCAGCTGGTGGTGTGAGGGATGGTCGGGGCTCCAGCTGGTGGTGTGAGGGATGGTCGGGGCTCCAGCTGGTGGTGTGAGGGATGGTCGGGGCTCCAGCTGGTGGTGTGAGGTAAACGAGGGGTTCATTCATCCTGCTAATGGTTCACTGTAATACGGCACACAATGGCTTGTTTGGGGCTCACCGCTTTCTTGAACTGTGCAATGTTATGTTAACTGTTGCATGGTGGTGGTGAGTGATGGTGCTTGACGTTGGTGATGGTGAGTGGTGATGCTTGACGGTGAGTGGTGGTGCGTGATGAGTGATGGTGTTTGACGGTGGTGATGGTGACCCATAAATAATGGTTGCCCCTCGTGTAATGAGGATGGCCGGCCCAAGGGCCACCTAGGCGTGAATTTGTTTAAGGTGTAGAAGCTGTCGCCAACACAACAACCACACCCGAGTTAACGAGCTGCATGACCCAGTGTCAAGGAATAGTCCACAAATCGATTAACACCCAAGTTCCCAATTACTGCTGGGCAGTAATGGCGTAAAGAAACTTGTCCATAGCGTTGAACAGGTGCTTAATTACCCAGGTGAGAAGCTCCAACCTGACGTCACATAGAAGACATAAAATAAGATGCTGTTTATCTCATTGTTGTCAGGATATTTATAAACTTCATAGATTTTTACGGTCAGCTGATGATGCTGTGGGTGGTAAAACCTTCAGGTGAGGACTCCTGTGTACAGAAAACAAGAACATTTACTTTGGGGAAAATAGGACAATTTCTACTCAATTCATCGGGGAAACTGTTCCTAGTTTTCTGTGCACGATACTAACTTTCTCTCCTCCTGAGGAAACCTCAAGTTAGTGTAGTAGCCCCTGTAGAAAATGGGGGATATTAAAGAAAGTGTTTTGTTACCTTAGTTATGAGGAAGAAAGGGATTTGTCTGCATGGGGCGGAGGGATGGGGGGAGGGGTGGCAGGGAGGTTTGGTGGGGGGGTGGCAGGGATGTGTAGGGGTGGGGGGTGCACCTTCCAGTCCCTCGCTCACACAGACGTCCCCTACGACCGCTGTGACCTTATTAAGAGAGAGAGAGAGAGAGAGAGAGAGAGGTTGTCACTCATGCTGGAGAGAGACGCCCTTCACCACCACCCACTCACGCCTCCTACACCACCACCACACCCTTGTTGGAGACACTCACGCTAAGACACACTGATTCGCGTTATATCAGATCACACTCACTTGACGAGACACACTCAGACATCTGTTGATTTAAGGACAGACTAAAGTGTTGAATGTGCTCAAGACACTCACCCACAGACACTGACACTCAGACACTCACACACTGACACTCAGACACTCACACTCACACACTGACACTCACACACTCAGACTCTATCTCTCCCGGAGTGTTTATATAGGCAACACCTCTTGACACTGCCAGTAGAATCGCCCACGGGGATGACACTGCACTTAACATGTCCCGCCATAAAATACTGGCGCCTCGCAAGATGGTGGATGACCCCGGGGGATGCGTGGGATGTCACAGTGTGGGTAGTCTTGAGGGTGATGGAGATGTCAATGGTGTCCAGAGGTTCGTCGTCGTGGTGATGATGTCAACAAGAGCTCAGAAGTTCGTGGTGGTGGAGACGTCATGGGTAGTAGTAGTCCACCTGCCTCACACACCTGCCTCACACACCTGCCAGGTATCCAAGATTACTACCACTGTTGCCCCCTGAGACACAGACCACACAAGACAGAAGGTGTTTGACGGTAATATCATTCTGTCTCATCCCGTGTTACCTTCTACTGGCTGTTCCTCGTAAGGTGTTGAGTGTGTGTGTGTACCTTATGTGAATCATTAGTGTGTTTAAATTGACTCACCATCGTGTATTGTTTTAACTCTCTCTCGTAGTGCTCTTCCACAGCGTTGAGTGTAGCTGCATGAACTCTCTCTCTCTCTCTCTCCTTCCTCCGTGGGGGCGTCTTAATGGCCGGTACTCATGCAGCTAGTCATCCATGTGGTTACGCTCATGACTTAACTGGTGTGTGTGTGTGTGTGTGTGTGTGTGTGTGTGTGTGTGTGTGTGTGTGTGTGTGACAGATGTTTAGAGGACGAGTTTTTGGTGAATTACTGATGACTCACGTGGGGGATACAGGTGTAAACATTTAGGGGGAGCCACTGGACAGGTAACTTGGGAACGTAAGTGAGGTGGTCAGATGGTTTGGAGTAGTAGTAGTAGTAGTAGTAGTCATCACCGGCGGACGTTCTTGATATTCGTCGTCGTCATCCGCGAACACCGTGACGAGGGGGACGACCAGCTGTGTGACGGCTCAGGCGACGACCGCGTCAAGCTCCAGTGTCGTTAGCTACGTCCTCGGCCACCTGGGACGCTCGGCTGGCCACACTACCAAACTGGCCACTGACGGTAGATAAGACACACAACTAACAGTATAGACTCGGGCCAGATTCATCCGTGTGTGGTTTGGTCAATTGAGAGCCACTATACGACCGCCTGTGATGCTTCCCTTCCAGTGGTACTCAGGAGTCACAGAGCTGCTGCCGGGTGTGTGCTGGCTGGCTTTGTGATGCCTTTAATGGCTTGTCGTAAGTGAATGGTGGGCGGTGTTCTTGTGAGGTGGATAGTGGGCGGCGTGTGTGTGTTTAGGGGGAGCGTGGGTACAGGAGGGGACAGCATCTGACAGTCTTCAAGGGCTGCCCAACCAAACACCTCCCCACGCGGAAGTCACTAACCACCTCCTTCACGCCCCCAGGGTCAACACTAACGATGTGTTTGTGTATTATTTTATATTAATATTTGTCAATGTCTATTTTAAGCCTTGAGTTGAACCCCGACGAGTACTTGTGTATGTGTGTCTGGCAACGCTTAGTAAAGTGTTGTTGACATGCAGAAAGCGTTTCTGTCTGTCTGGCCAGAGTGGGTATATCTGTGGCCTTATATAGTATACTACACCCCCCCCTCACCCCCGTTCCTTCCCCTCCCCATCCTACCCCTTCCCCACCTCCTCCCCCCACCTCCCCCTCCCCCCGTCATGTCGCTCCTAGGGCTAGTCTCCCGCATCAGTAGTAAATTTTATGATGAGTGACAAAGGTTGCAGTCAGTCAATTCAGGTAGAGTCGTTGGAACTTTTCACTGTGTGTGTGTGTGTGTGTGTGTGTGTGTGTGTGTGTGTGTGTGTGTGTGTGTGTGTGTGTGTGTGTGTGTGATTTTAAACAAGAGATCAGACTACAGTATTTCACACCACAAACACTCACCATCATATGCCCAACCACACTCCGCACCACATCCCCAGTCACACTCAGCACCACATCCCCAGTCACACTCAGCACCACATCCCCAGTCACACTCAGCACCACATCCCTAGCCACAAGAACAGCTTACTATATCCTCTTCACCAAATACTTAAATACTTCCTCATTATCAATTAACCTGTTCTTAATTAAACTCACCTTCCCTCATCCTTGATTCTGAAAGGGTCGTATCTTAAACCTGTCTCGTAATTTAAGATATAATACCGTATCTTTCTAAC
>NW_024747780.1:0-120000 GCF_018991925.1 Homarus americanus | reverse complement strand
GAAATTGAGTTGTTAGGAATGGGGTGTTGAGTTTAACGAGGTAGTTTAGGAAAGGTTAAAGTCATGAGCGAGTCAACAGCACCTGCCGGGGGAAAGTTGACACGTTACCTGTTGAGCCGTGACCCCTCCCTCCCGAGGGTGAGTAACGCTTGTCACGGGTCACCAAGTAATGCTCACTCGTACTGACTTTCTGTAACACCTATGGGACATTAACACAAACACACACAGGACCCGGAACAACATAGATCCCTACTTTATCACTGTTAGCATCAGAGACGGGGAGAGAGAGGGGGGGAGGTCCTGTGTTGTGGGGGAGGCGGGGTAATAAGGGTTGTCTCGGGAGGGAGGTGCGGGTTTTTTTGTAGAGGAAGGAGAGGTGAAGGAAGATTACAGGTGGGGTAAGAAAGTTATAGTTCGGAAATTGAAGAAATTTAGGAGGAGGTAAGAGAGGGCGGGCTGACTGCCTAGCTAGGCTAATGGTGTGTTAGGGTTGTGTCATGGGTTAGTTATTGTCTGTCGGTACAGGCACTAGACATCCTACCCTACAGTATATCATATATGGGTGTTTTGAGGGCCTTGTTTCATGTTACGCCGACCCTACTGGCGGATGCTGGTCTAGGGAGGTTGACTATTGTCTGGACCTTTTGAGATTTGATAACTTTTGGGGAACCATGTATGGCTGCTGTCGTTGTCTGGTGCTAAGATGGGGAGGTGGTATGGTAGGAGGGGAGGGGCGAGGTGGGAAAGTAGAGGGAAGGTAATGGTGAGGGGAAGGGAGAACAGGTAGGGATGGTAAACGGTAGAAGAGAACCAGGTGGGAGGGAGAGGAGGGAGTGTACTAATAGTGATGATGGAGGGAGGGAGGGGAGAGGACAGGGATATATTAGGAGTGGTGAGGGAGGGGAGGGGGAGAGGAAGGGAGGGGAGGAGAAGAGCGTGGGAACATCATCTTGGCCAGGCGGTGGGAATAAGAATCGATGAGATTTATTACCTAAAATTGTGGGTCGTTTGTGTGTGGTGTATATATTGTGTGTGATGTATATATTGTGTGTGTGTGCAACTGAGAAACACATTAACGTCATCACATATATTGTTGAATTCTCACAGAAGATCAACATTTACGTGATATTTACCCCGAAGATTCTTAACTAACTGTACTATATATATAACTGGGTGTAGTGAAGATCGTGTTGAATATTACATCCTGATGATCACCCGGAAGTGAGTTTTATAGACGAGACGAAACCACTCAGGGTGGCACTCAGGGCGGCACTCAGGGCGGCACTCAGGGTGGCACTCAGGGCGGCACTCAGGGCGGCACTCTTCACTCAGGTGTTTGCAATGACATTTAAACAGGTGAGGTCAGTCCAGTCAGTGTTTTTATTAGGTTCATGTGATTTTATTCGCCATTATTCGCCAGCTCCTGAGGTAGTGACACTCCCAGGGTGATAACTGTTCACAGAATGTAAATAATTGTGTTTTTATTGTGTCTGTGTTGATGTGACGTAGGTGAGTAATGATCATTTGTGACGACGTGAATAGCACCTACTGTAACACCTCATTATTAAAAGCCTTCCTTCATATTTTTGCTACGTATAATAAATCCAGCACACCCACCTTCCCCGACCTGACTGAACTATTTATTTCTACCTGAGGGACAGTGTTCTAATTGGTCTAGTTAACACATCTTAAGCCACCCGTGTTTACCCTCAAGTTTTCACCTGCTGACCGTAACCACATCCATCAACTCCTTCTTAACATACATCTTCCTCTCCTCCTACCTGCCTGGCGGGTTAGTTGGCTGTTCTCAGGAATAATAATTAGCGAGGCGTCAGTATGCGTCGTGGTGTTGTGATGCAGCGTGTGTGAGGTTGACCATTCACAGACCTTCGTACACCTGGTGGTTACTTAAGTTCCTCAGGTGTACTATGTATGTACCTTACTAACTGACCCCCCTCATAACTGCTTCCTCTTCCCTCCCCCTTCTCACAACTGCCCTCTCCTCCTCCCGCCCACTCACTGCCCCCTTCTCCCCCTCACAACTGCCCCCACCCCACCGTGTTAGGAGAGTCACCGTCAAATCAACCGACCGTAAAATGATAGAATACCGACCGTCCTTATTATTACCAGCGGGCCGTCCAGTTCATCATGTATCTCTGACCAGAACGAAGCGCGGTGTTTGGAGTACGGGTTGTGGAACGATGTGTGTGTGTGTGTGTGTGTGTGTGTGTGTGTGTGTGTGTGTGTGTGTGTGTGTGTGTGTGTGTGTGTGTGTCCCCATCGTCCAAACAAACCCACATTTTTTCACCATCCCCAGACAGAACTAAATTTTGACAGGCATCTAATCTCGTCAAGTTAATCGGAAAACGATGACGGAAGGATAGAATTTGAGACAGTTATAGAGATGAGTCGGACAGATGGTAAAAAGTATTAGACTCGTAAAGAAAAAGGAACTCAAGGTGTAAACAGACCTGAACTGTTTACCTGAGACCGCTATGAGGCTGTTTTTGTGAGTGTAGTGAAGGCGAAGATGTTTTGTTGGTGTCTTGAGTTTAGTTCCGGTAGGGTGAGCGCATATGCTTGTTACCCCCTCCTGCCCCCCCCCTCTTCCGTCACCACCACCTCCCCTCCTCCCCAGTATTACCTCCCCGTCACTCTTACCTCCCCAGCGCCTCCCACCACCTCACCCCACTAACACCTCTCCAGCCAGCGTCTCCACCTGGAAAATGACTCGCTTGTGGTGGGAAATAATTACTACTCCTGACGACCCTACACCAGGATGTGATGCCCTCCACCAGGTCCTTTCCCCTTCAGGAGCTGGTATTATCAGTTTATGTTGTGTAGAAACCTTTAGCGTCTCTGTTTCGTAGATTACAACGTTGTTTTGTAGTTGACTTTTGTAGTTCTCTAGTGTATATTTTGGAGTCATATCTGGGACGACACTTTTTTTTCGATATTGTAGGAGTTTTGAGGTTTTGGAGGTTGTAGAGTAATGATCGCCAGACTACCTACCTGAAGGAGGATGTTTACTTCTCTGTGGACGCCTTCAGGAAACGAGGGACCACAATGTATCCTGGTTCTCTTAATTTGTTCTGGTTGAGAGCTTCCCCCTCCACGACAGCTGTGTTGGACAGGTCACCTCTGTTGTATTGTGACGGCTCCCTGCAACAACAACAACAACAACAACAACAACAACAACAACAACAACACCACCACCACCACCACCAACAACAACAACAACAACAACAACAACAACACCACCACCAACACCAGCAACACCAACAACTACTTTTTCATGGCCTTCAGCCTCCCCCAATAGCCATACCTTCGCCACCATTTTATTACCTTAACATTAAATACCCTAATACTACTACTACTACTACGACTACTTTTACTATTTTTCTGTTAGGATGAGATAGTCTGACTGCTTTTGTGTTCTATTTACTGTTGTTATAAGCTGTTATAGATGTGCTGTTTCGTAACTCTGCCACTTCTGCTGCTGTTCCCACCCATGTGTTGTGTTAGGATATAGCCACAGTGTGTGTGTGTGTGTGCGTGTGTGTGTGTGTGCGTGCGTGTGCGTGTGTGTGTGTGTGTGTGCTTGGAGGCGTTCTCTCACCTCCTCATCTTCACGATATATTACACTTCTCCTCACTCTTAACTCGGGACCCCTCACGCTGCACTAAACATTTATACACGCTTAAATCGACTCCTACACGCTACAGTCAACACCTACACGCTGGAATACACCCTACACCTACACCCTATCTACCTAACATTCTCACTACACGCTATAAGAACCATTTAACACGATCGTCCCAGTGTATAAGCGTGGTGGTACTGCTGGTTCGCCGATCTGCCTCGTAACCCAACCTTAACCTAACCTAACACCAAGTGGCATTAATTTTTAGGTGTTTTAAATCATCAGGTGAAATTTGCTGGGGTGGTTAATCTTCAGGTGGTAGAATTACTTTACAGACCGTTGTTAAACTATAAGGGACGTTATGGTATGGTTAGGTTAGGTGATTTAGATAATGTTTTCCCTTAACACACACACACACACACACACACACACACGAACGAACGAACGATAGTCAGGCAGTCGAGTTTACTTATTTGGATTAAGAAGCTAATTAATATACGTGGCCACACAGCAGTACATATAAACTACTAGCGGTGTGTGTGTGTGTGTGTGTGTGTGTGTGTGTGTGCAGATCATGCAAAAGTTTTCCGGGGAAGATGCGTGTTGTTGTTGTTGTTGTGATGGTGTGGGAGGTAATGTAAACAAGGGGGGGGAGGTAGGGAGGGCTTCATCAGGTGTGAGGTCAGTAGGTAGGTGGATTATAGAATAGGTAGATAGTGGTAATTAAGGTAGATTATAGGATAGGTAAGGTAGATGATAGATGGTGGGTTAGTGGAATAGTTGAGGAGGGTAATGATGGGAAAGGATAAGTGATGGGTAGGACAGGTGGGATAGAACAGGTGTGTGGTAGGACAGGTGTGCAGTAAGGTGAGGATAGGTAAAGTGAAGGGTTAACCCAGGTGGTGAGGGTCGTCTAGTTGGGTCTCACCTGGGGAACCTATTAGCGCCGATGGAGTGAGGAGGAGGAGGAAGAATTAAAACAAATTTGTGTGGGTCGGAGGCGGTGGTGGTATAGGCAGGGAACAGAAGGGTTCATTGTAGACGATGCCGCCATTGTTGCGATGCTCACTTGTTATACGGGGGATGACGTCACTGGGGCAACACGTCAGCGTGGGGCTATACACGTCATACTCATCACCCTGCGGTATAATACAGCCAACAAACAGACGTCGTCGCCCCCCCAACTATTCAGCTCACAGTGTGGTGGTGAGGAGTGGCATCCCGCGGCCACTGCAACAAACACCAACCCTCCGCTGCGACAACACTAAGGTCGACGTTCACCCTGTTGTTGTAATGGGAAGTTCGTCCTTATCTCCCACCGTTCAGAGGGACGAGTGAGGACCTTGACACGGGTAGCTATGATATAGTGGTGCCAACTGAGGACCCTAAAAATAACGCTTTAAAGTACCTCTTGGTTGATAACGAGTTTGAGGTGCTACTGTGTGGGTCGTGTCCGAGGCCCACACGACCCGTCACTCTCATAAAACACGACAGTAAATGACGCCTTGATGGCCAGACGGGTGTAGAAATGGCCCGGGGTGATCAGCGCTGGGTTTGAAGGTTACCAGGCCTCGCTAGTATGATTAATTCTCACAGGTAGACGGCCAATAACAAACACGGGGCCGGGAAGACACAGGGCGGAGGCGGTCACCACAGATTACAGAGGCTTTGGAGAGATGACTTTCACGTAGGTTGAGAAGAAATTGAAGCTGCCTGAAGGAGGGAAAGGACAACATAAGAAGGTTCACGAAGGTGTGGAAGACGTAGGCACTGTCTGAAGGGCGGGGAGACAACAGCAGGAGACTCCTTTTGGGTGTGGAAGACGTATAAATTACATTAAAAAAGAGGCTGTTAAGCGCTCCTGCTGGTGTAGAACCTGCCTGAAGGAGGGACTACTACACCCAGGGTCACGGCCAGACGAGAGGTACTGTCACTTGAGATCCATCGTCAGCGTGCCAAGGTGACCACTGGGACTTAGGCATTACCCCCAGCCCATGGTGAACTATTGTCCTTACCACCACCACCACCACACAACCACACTCTACCACACCACCAGAAAAATACCTATAATAATAATATCAATACATACAATAAATATCAACAAGACCGGACGAGATGCAACATTGCCTTAGTAACAGGTATGACGCTCAAGGTGAAAGTGATGATGGCGGTGTTCCTAAGCGTGACCTGCTGTATACCGCCACGCAGCTAACTTGGAATTAGGAACCTGACAATGACCGGTTCCTAGGCACCGTGTCTGATGTTGGGGGAGAGAGGGTGAAAAAAAGGGGGGTGGATGTTGACAGTGTACGCCGACCATCATCAAACCACCATACTACCACACTATACCACTACTACACTATACCATTACTACACTATGACACCACTACAATACCATACTACTTCTCTACCATATCACTACACTATAACACCTCTACACTATCTCACCGCTAGACTATCCGACTACTACACTATATCTCTACCACTGTATCACACTATCACACCACCATACCAGTATATTGTGTAGTAAAGGTGGAAACACGACTACCCAACCCTTTATCACCACAAGGAAAGAGAGTGTGTGTGCTTGTGTGTGTGTGTGTGTGTGTGTGTGTCATTTCCTAGAACACACACACACACACTACATTTACATAAACATTCAGACAAAAACCTCCTCCCCCCCCTCCCCTCCTAAATGTCTGTGTAGGTATGATTGTTGACATAGCACACCTACAGTAAGAGGGTTACCTGTAATCTCTCTTCTTAATTATCATAGAGTCACCAGGTAAGGCAGGTGTATTGTCCTTTCTCTGTTGACATAAGTTACTCCCATGTTACATTATACCCGTAGGTAGGTAGCCCATGAATACCTTACTAGGCCAGACTAACAAATATCTAAGTAAACATTGCTGGTTTTTGGTCTAGTTGGAACTTTTTATATACGTATTGAAAGAATAAACTCTACATTGACTGGATTTTAATATCACTTACCTGAATCATACAGTTAATTGATTATGTTAATGTTCTGGTACGTAGGTGATATTTCTACAGGTGTGTGTGGTCTTTCGTTTTGACAGGTGTGGAGGTAGAGGTGGGGAAGGTGTGTGTGTGTAGGAGAGGTGTGGGTTGGTGGAGGGTGTGGTAAAGACTGTGGGATTGGTGTGGATTTCTTGGTTGTAGGTTGGGAACGTGAGAGAGAGAGAGAGAGAGAGAGAGAGAGAGAGAGAGAGAGAGCCGGATGTGTAAAACCCGTTAACAAAATAAACAATATTAACTGAAAACACGAAATATCTTATCCGGAATAATCAGACGGTTAGGTTTGTGTGTGTTCCGTTGCGCTCAGAGGCTCCTTATGCAGTGTTCCGTTGCGCTCTGAGGCTCCTTATGCAGTGTTCCGTTGCGCTCTGAGGCTCCTTATGCATTACGGTCAGATACCTCTCATGCGTGCGAATTCCGTTTATTTTGTACACAGACTGATCACATATCTGACCTTTTAGCAGAAATTAACCCGAGAACTGGACCCCCGGCTAGCGTTAACACTTCCGAGAGAGAGAGAGAGAGAGAGAGAGAATTCTGCGTCGTTCAACTTCACGCCATCAAAGAAAACAAATTTAAAGGGAGACTTCGGTAGTCCAAGGTCGGGTCCCTCCCATCTCGTCAGTAAAATCTTCTAAACCGGTATCTCATATTTATGGCCTCAGGATATTTTTATAAATAGCCTATGAGATGTGTCAGCCTGGGTCCTCCTTATGCTTTCATGTACCTGAATATATTAGAGCTTAGCAATTTTTTTGGTCAAGAGCAATATTGTGTATTTTTTGAGGATTTGTATTGAAATTAAGTATATTTGTTTTAAGAATGGTGTGTGTGTGTGTGTGTGTGTGTGTGTGTGTGTGTGTGTGTGTGTGTGTGTGTGTGTGTGTGTGTGTGTGTGTGTGTGTGTGTGTGACAGTAGAATAATCTCACAAACTGATTAATATATAAGATTTTACGTACATAACACTTATGACCAATTGAGATATACCTGTAGAAGACGATAATTAATGCCAGGTGTAATAAAACGCTTACACCTGTTGCTCTCTCACTCTCTGCTGCCGTGTTTAAATTCCTGAAGGTGGGGAACGTCTCCCTCCGTCAGGCTAGAAGCATCAAGTATAATCCTCACTACATGAAATTGGGTTGGTGACGTCAGCGGTAGAAGGAGGAGGAGGGGTGGATGAGGGAGGATGAGGGGAGGGGGAGGATGAGGGGAGGAGGACAGAGAGGGGGGAGGAGGAGAGAGGGGGGAGGGGGAGGATGAGAGGGGGGAGGAGTGATGAGAGGGGAGCACTGTCCCTTGTCTTTGTTAGTCTGGGGATTCTGTGTCAGGACGTAATCTGTGTGTCTACCCTGCCTACCCCCCCTTTCTCTGCCCACCTCCATCTGTCCACCTCGCCCCCACCCCCCCTTGCCCCTCTCTGCCCACCTCCCCTCTGCCCATCTCTTCCCCACCCACCCTGCCCCACCTCCTCTCTGCCCACCCACCTCCTTCCCAAATCTGCCCACCTCCCACTCAGTCTACCCACCTTATTTCAGCCCACTCACCTTCCTAACCCACCAACCTTTTCCCATACTTTAGGTCCACTCACTCCCAGCTTAGGCCCATTCCCACTCAATTACAGATCGCCCGCCCACTCAATCACTCTCTGGTCCCATTACCTCTTATCTTTAAACCTCATTCCATTCGTTTATCCTCCACCCACTCCACCCAATGCCACACCCCACCAAGGCCGCCCGCCCGTCCGCCCGCAAGCACCAATACCTCTCTCTCAGCCTCCTTCCTTCCACCACCACGCCCTCCACCTCTACCACACCCATTACCATCAACCACCTTCCACTACCACACCCTCCTCCACCTTCCACTACCACACCCTCCACCACCACCACAACCCGCCACACCCTTCTCCACCACCACCACCACCACACCCTCCTCCACCACCACACCAAAACTCCAATTTTATCACGTATTCCCTCCACCCCTTCCTCTCTTCCTCCTGTTTATCAGTCTTGCTCCTCACTGTTACTCTATCACCTCACTTCTTCCTTCCTCACGCCATCTTCTCCAACACTGTTTATTTCTTCTCCATCACTCCACCTCTCCTCCATCATTGTTTACTCCACCTCTTCTCCATCATTGTTTGTATTAAGACAAGCAAGTCACACACACACACACACACACACACACACATACACACACACACACACACACACACACACACACACACACACACACACACACACACACACACACATACATGTAAACAAATATACAGAAAAACAATCACCCCCTCCCTCGGTGCCCTGAGGCCAGCTTCCTCCACCTGCTGATGCAAAGTAGAGCTGATATTCTCCCTCCCCCCTCCCTCCCTCCCCCTTCCATGTCTACGTGCCCCAAACACTTCCTCCTCCTGTTCCTCTCCTCCTCCTCCTCTTCTTCCTCTGTCTGCTTCCTCCCTCCTGCTTCCCTCCCTCCGTTTCCTCTCCCTTCTCCTCCTCCCTCCTGTGTACACGTGTTTTCTCCTCCTCCCCTTTCATCTATCCTCCTCGACCACACCTTACCTCCTTCTCTTGGATCACGCCCCCTCCCCAACACCATCTACCCCCCTTTCATTCCGTTTGTCCCTTCCTCCTCTCTACCAGTGAAGGGGATTAGTATTCAAGCAAAGACCCATTCCTCCCCATTACCCCATGATCATCACTCCCCACCCAATCCCCATACCTCGTACTCTCCCCATGATCACTCCCCACCACCCATTGTGTCCTACTTCCCTCTCTCCCCATTCCCACTACCCCCACTCCACCACCCCTGACTACTCACCCACCACCTCCACCCATTACTGTCACCCACCATTCATAACCCTCACCCACCATCTATCATCCATCACCACCCACTTAATAGCCCACCCACCATCAGTGTTCTTAAAATTAACATGTGATAAAAACAGAATTGGCGCGTGTGTGTGTGTGTGTGTGTTAATGAGCCTCAGGTGTTCACATTGCACGTGTCTCCGCAGGTAACAGTGATGACGGACCATGGGAAGACAGTAACACCCTAGGCAACACCTGCACCACGCTGACACCACCTACCATTTCTCTAGACCTGTGAGTTACCTGTCAAGTTACCTGTGTACACCTTTTTGAGTTACCTTTGTACGTATGTGATCTTGTGTACACCTGAGAGTTACTTCTGTACACTGTGAGTTACCTGTTTACACCTGAGTTACCTGTATCACCTGTCAAGTACAAATACCACCTGTCTGTCCTTGTAAATCAAATTCATCACCTGTTAGGGTATTTAACTCACCTGTGTAGCCCCGTGACCTGCAGGTATATGACAGGTGTGTAGTAGCCTCCCAGGTAATTAGTCATGGGGAAGGTGTACGAGAGGACCTGTACCTCATCTATATCTTTGCTATTAAATGTAAACAAACTCCATCATATGCCTTCAGTAGCTGTCAAACGAGTGCCTGGAATGTTTGTGTGTGTGGGGGTGGGGAGGAATGTTTGTGTGTGGGGAGAAATGTGTGGGGGTGAGGGGTGTGTCCTTGAGAGCTTGGGTGTGTTTTTATGATGGGGGAGCTAGGGGATTCGGGGACATATAGTGTGTTCGATTTGAAGTTGAAATTAAGGCGTAGAGGTTGGTGTGGTGGAGGGGGTTGGTGGGTGGTAGTGTGGTAGAGGGGGTTGGGGGTAGTAATGTGGTAGGTTAAGGGATGACTCGGCTGGTCCACCTTGAGGTCGTGGGGATGGTAGGGGTCGTAGGGGGGGGGGAGGAGGTCGTGAAGGTCACCTGCTTTTCCACTAACCTGACGCAGACAGCACCTCCCCCTCCTCCCCTCCTCTGTCGGTTATTTGTCTGTCTGTCTGTCTATCTTCCTGTCTGACAGTGTCCATTAACCATTCAACCCTCACCCTCCTGTCAATGCATCCTAGCCTGTCTACTGTATCATCGCCTGTCACTATCTGTCATCTTCCTGTCTATTTATCTGTCTCGTGACTTGACACAGACGTAAAACAAAGGCGCATCGACGCTCCTTATTTAACAGCTGACTTCTCACCAATTGTTATTATGTGTCGTTCGTTGTTGGGATAAATTAGTGAAATATTCTCTTATCAAACGTTCGTGGTGTAAAGAAACGATTCTATTTTGTTTTTTGAGTGTTTATTTGCACCGTGTAAGTAAACGATTCGAATTTGTTTTTGTTTTTTTCAGGTGTTTACCGTTGTGTTGCATCATCGTCCGCTAGAGGGAGAGTTGTGTTTTTTATTGTTTTTTACTACCGTTCAGTTCTATTTAAATTTTAAACTATGTCCCGGATTTATTTAATTATTTTCCTTTATACTTAACCATGATTGTTGCTTGTGTCTGTATGTCTCTTCGTCTCCACAGTACAGGATATGCAAGACCTCCCCCCCCCCCCACATCCCTAGTAGAGAGAGAGAGAGAGAGAGAGAGAGAGAGAGAATATGTGGTGGACCTTGTGCAGTTAAGCTCAGATATTACACGTGAAGTCAACTTTTTTCGTGGGTAGTGTAGCCGGATGGGAGGCAGGGTAACACAGCAGGGTAATCTAGCAGGGTAACACAGCAGGGTAATCTAGCAGGGTAACACAGCAGGGTGACGTAGTAGGGTAACACAGCAGGGTAATCTAGCAGGGTAACACAGCAGGGTGACGTAGTAGGGTAACACAGCAGGGTAATCTAGCAGGGTAACACAGCAGGGTGACGTAGTAGGGTAACACAGCAGGGTAGGGTAGACAGGCACCTCGGCATTACTAAAAGTTGAACCAGATTATTAACACACCTGTCCCATGTCTAATTAAAAAGGTTCACCTGTGTGGCTAACCTCCAACATGTTATCACAGTACATTACCTCATCGCATTACACTACAGTTCTTATCTATAAACACACACACACACACACACACACACACACACACACACACACCTGACTGTAAATCGCTTCCTAGTCAACGTTTTTTTTTTCCTCAAGTTAATGTTTCTTGTATACTGGTGTAGCAGGTAAGGGATTTGTAGTGAAGTAACATACACCTGCACCATCAACACCATCTCATTAACTAATATACCTGTGACATAATCTCTCTAACAGGTAAGGCGGAAGACGTCACATAATCCTCAACAAAGGGATCGAAATCTATTAACCTAAACCTGAATACCTTAGTTATCCTCACCGTTACTAACACCCGGGGTATTAATGTAAGATAATGAAGCGTAATAAGTGGGAACGGTGATTGAGAGGGGGGAGGTAATGACGCAGAGGGGGGTAGGTTAAGAATGTGTTGAGGGGGGTAGGTTAAGACGTGTGTTGAGAGGGGGTAGTTATGACGTGTGTTGAGAGGGGGTAGGTTATGACGTGTGTTGAGGTGTGTGTGGGTAGGTTAAGACGTGTTGGAGAGGGGGTAGGCGGCATCGTGTTGAGGGGGTAGGTTATGACGTGTGTTGGGAGGGGGGTAGGGTTATGACGTAAAGTTGTGTAGGTTATGACGTGTGTTGAGGGGTAGGTTGGTGACGTGTGTTGAGGGGGGGTAGGTTATGACGTGTGTTTGGGGGTAGTTGGTGACGTGTGTTGGAGGTGGGGTATGATGTGTGTGTTGAGAGGGTAGGTTATGATGTGTTGAGGGGTAGGTTATGACGTGTGTTGAGGGGGGTAGGGTTATGACGTGTGTTGAGAGGGGGGTAGGTTATGACGTGTTGAGGGGGGGTAGGGTTGTGACGTGTGTTGAGGGGGGGTAGGTTATGACGTGTGTTGGAGGGGGGGGCAGGGTTATGACGTGCTGAGGGGGTAGGTTATGACGTGTGTTTGGGGGGTAGGTTATGACGTGTGTTGAGGGGGTAGGGTTATGACGTGTGTTGAGGGGGTAGGTTATGACGTGTGTTGAGGGGGGGTAGGTTATGACGTGTGTTGAGGGGGGGTAGGTTATGACGTGTGTTTGGGGGTAGGTTATGACGGTGTTGAGGGGTAGGTTATGATTGCGTGGGGGTAGGTTATGACGTGTGTTGAGGGGGTAGGTTATGATGTGTTGAGGGGAGGTCATGACGTGTTGAGGGGGTAGGGTATGACGTGTGTTGAGGGGGTAGGTTATGACGTGTGTTGAGGGGGGTAGGGTATGACGTGTGTTGGAGGGGGTAGGGTATGACGTGTGTTGAGGGGGGGTAGGGTATGACGTGTTGGAGGGGGAGGAGAGCTGCCCCGCCATGCACGTGTTGCTGAGAATAAGTTTCCCATTACGCATCAGGAAGGTAAAGAAATAACTTTATCATTATCCAGCCACAGGTGAGACAGCCAGGTACTGCTTCATGGTGCTCCTCATCACCTGGCATATTTTTTATTGATTATAATGATTGTTTTTGTTTGATTTTTTGTCTGTAAGAAATAATCAGTATTATTCAGGTGTGTGCTTGTGCGAGCGTGTTGTGTTAGTTACATGATGAACCAAGACTGAGGGGGGGTGGGGTGGGGTGGGGTGGGGTGGGGGGTGACATGGAGACAAAGGCAGGGTGGGTGGGGAGGCACGGGGTGGGGCATCTGGTGGGGGTCACCTGGGAACACATTCCTGAAGTGGCGGGCTATAACTTGCTGGGCGGGGGAGGAGAGGAGGAACAAACAAAAGACATGATGGGGCTAGGTTTCCGGGGTGAGTGCGGTGGTGGTGGTGGTGTGTGGTGGTGGTGTGTGGTGGTGGTGGTGTGTGGTGGCGGTGGTGTGTGTGGCGGTGGTGTGGTGGCGGTGGTGTGTGGCATGGTGGTGGTGGTGGTGTAGTGTGTGGTGGTGGTGGTGTGTGTATGGTGGTGCGGTGGTGTGTGTATGGTGTGTGGTGGTATGGTGTGTGTGGTGTGGTGGTGTGGTGTGGTGTGTGGTGGTGGTGGTGGTGGTGTGTGTGGCGGTGTGTGGTGGTGGCGTGTGTGTGGTGGTGGTGTGTGTGGTGGTGGTGGTGGTGGTGGTGGTGGTGTGTGGTGGTGGTGGTGTGGTGGTGGTGGTGTGTGTGCGGTGGTGGTGTGTGGTGTGTTGGTGGTGGTGGCGGTGTGTGTGGTGGTGGTGGTGTGTGGCGGTGTGGTGGTGGCGGTGGTGGTGTGTGTGTGGTGGTGGTGGTGGTGGTGTGTGGTGGTGGTGGCGGTGGTGGTGGTGTGTGGTGGCGGTGTGTGGTAGTGTGTGGGTCGGCCAGGGGAGGTGAGAGGAGGAGACGGATTAAATAATTTTACTCCGTCTCTCCTTCTCTTTGTCCTCTTTCTTATCGCCCAGATTATTTATACAGGATGTTCATAAAGTCCCGATCTATTTCAGTGATATTACGGTTTTTATTGATTTTTATTACAGGACTCCATGAAGGTGAACGTGAGTCAGGTCCTACACAAGAGACAATACGCGAATTGTTGAATAAATTCCAAAGACCGGGATCTGTTAATGATGAACCAAGACCTGGACGTCCACGTGTCTCACATGATGCTGTAAACGCAGTACGGAATGTGTATTGTCTCGTCTGTAGGCCCTGGCTTATGAGATTTTCTTTAAAACTTCTCTCTAATTTCTTTGCATTTCTTTCCTTTAATACACAGTGTTACCACCAGCTCACATTCATGCTCATGGAGTTCTGTAATAAAAATCAATAAAAACTCTGTACTACTGATTGTGGCATCGCCAGAGGCTGTGGTGGTTAGTGGTACACTGGACCACCAGTACTGTAGAACCGTCAGTGGTGGTGGTGGAGGTGCCTGTGGAGTGGGCGGCCCTGGGTGGGTAGCCTGGAGGGACACGTGACGTGGGTACCGAGCAGAGCAGGTGCCCGAGGACTGGTGGGCACAGGTCGTCGCTGGGTATCACAAAGTGTGAGGTACTCCAGCAGGAAACTGACTTTCATCTAGTATTGGTGAAAGTGGTTAAGTTAGATCAGGCAGGAGGCTGTGTACTGATCTACACCCACAACATTATTTGCAATTTACAGGTGATTGTCTGTGGTTTATAGAATGGTGGAAAATTTGGTGTTGTGGATAATATAGTGGCAATAAAGTCGAGGCAAATGACGTTCAATCTTTTTTTTTTTTAAGATAGAACAGATAAGAGGAGCAACAGCCTGTGTGATGGTAACGCCAGGGAAGAGCTTCACAGTGGGCGGGAGAAGTGAGGCGATGGTGTGTGTCCGCGCGGTGTGTGGCAGTGATATAGGTGTGGCCTTCCTCACACTGTCTCCCCGCTCCTTGTGTCACTGTCTGCTTGCCTCTGACAGTTACTTGTACTTGGTATTTCTGTAATATATTTAAAAGGTCTTGGGCAGATTATTTTAGTGGTCGTGGTTTGAAATTTGTGAAATATGAGAAAGATGTTAACATTACTTAACCCCGATAGAAGTTAAACGAGGGAGTATTTTCTGCCTTAATAGACAAAATTATATTAAAATACTGTATTCTTACCCTCAGACTATGTAAACAAACAGACAGACAGACAGACAGACAGACAGACACTGGAAGATAAACCTATGACATTACTATTTTTGACGAATCAGATATCACGAGACTACCAAATCAAAACAACAACTCACCATTTTACAATATAATTTCCCCAGAGTTTTATTTAATATATACATAATATTAACCTTGATGACGCTAATTACCTCAACCATCCGTGTAATTTGCAGGAAAAGAATGTCACTCACTACCTGGACAGTATAAATGATGTTGGAGTCTTGGGTTCCTCTGACTAAATGTACCGTTAAGGCTGGCCGGCGTACTTCAGGGAAATAGTCTGGGTTCCTCTCTGTTTTTTTTAAGGGTGTCTTGTGGTCTTATGCTGATAGTCGTAAATTGTATAAAGTTATAAAAAATTGTCTATCATTCAACTCATCCTGCCTCCACCCTGTACACTGACACCTACCCACACCACCATCTCCACCCTACACACTACCATCCACAC
Source organism: Homarus americanus (assembly GCF_018991925.1). Classification (NCBI taxonomy): domain Eukaryota; kingdom Metazoa; phylum Arthropoda; class Malacostraca; order Decapoda; family Nephropidae; genus Homarus; species Homarus americanus. Next base: position 104,392 of record NW_024747780.1, on the reverse strand, counting down.
CACCTCCACCCACATCATCTCCACACGCACCTCTGATCTCATTGCCATCACACACACACATATACTAAGGAGAGGCTTCAGCTAACCTTGGGGGACACACGCGCCTCTGTCTTCTACTTCTTCACCATCGTCAGCCAATCCCTGTCCTGTCCCCCACCTACGAGTTATACCACGCCTAGTCTTCCTCACCTCAACATTCTTCGGCAGATGAGATGCCATTCCTTCAATTCATTTTCTGTTTTATTCTTCTTCTTTATCTTTCTTTCTCTTAAGTACTTATTGTTTATTTAGGTTTTCTCAGTCATGTAAGTGAAATATGGTTTTCAAAAGGTTAAATCATAGTCATTAAAGGGTTAAACCATCGTCCTCAAAGGGTTAAACTATAGTCCTCAAAGGGTTAAACCATCGTCCTCAAAGGGTTAAACCATAGTCCTCAAAGGGTTAAACCATAGTCCTCAAAGGGTTAAACCATAGCCCTCAAAGGGTTAAACCATAGTCCTCAAAGGGTTAAACCATCGTCCTCAAAGGGTTAAACCATAGTCCTCAAAGGGTTAAACCATAGTCCTCAAAGGGTTAAACCATAGTCCTCAAAGGGTTAAACCATAGTCCTCAAAGGGTTAAACCATAGTCCTCAAAGGGTTAAACCATAGTCCTCAAAGGGTTAAACCATCGTCCTCAAAGCCTCAACCTTCTCAACCCTCCACGTCTACTCTCGTTCCCATCTATATCTACCCATCTATATCTACCCATCTATATCTACCCATCTATATCTACCTATATCTACCCATCTATATCTACCCATCTATATCTACCCATCTATCTCTACCTATCTATATCACCCATCTATATCTACCTATATCTACCCATCTATATCTATCCATCTATATCTACCCATCTATCTCTACCTATCTATATCTACCCATCTATATCTACCTATATCTACCCATCTATATCTACCCTTCAGTATCTTTCTATCTCCTCTTCTACCGTAAGTTTTAATGCTCGGTGCACTAGAGAATACCATCGCTTCTCTCTGCCAGGTATTCCAGGTAATCTCATTAACACACATACCTGCAACACCATTCGTACTAACCTGATGATTAAACACACTAGCGCTACTTGGAGGGATTAGTTTAAGCTGAGTTAGGTTAGGTTAAGTTAGGGATGATTGGGCTAGGGTTGGTTAAGTTAGATTAGGTTAAGAAGGATTATGTTAGGTTAGGGTTGGTTAAGTTAGGTTAGGTTAGGTTTAGTTTATGAATATCGAATCGTAAGTCTTGGTGATGTGAACGAGTGTATCAAGCATTGAACACTTGACACCCTCAATACTCCCATCCCCACTCTTCTCTGACTCCCCTCCCCACTCTTCCCCACTCCTCTTAGACTTCCATTCCCCCTAAACCCCTTGCCCACTTCACTATCCCCTAACCCCTCCCCCTCTTCACTCCAATATACCCCAAACCCTCCCCCTCCTCACTCCCTAGACCCCCTCCCTCACCCCCTAGACCCCCTCTCCTCACCCCCTCCTCCCCTCTCCTCACCTCCCCTCTCCCCCTCACCGCGAAAGTTAAACGATCCGTATCTTAGTGTTTTCCCGTTAGCTGCCCTTGCGAGAGATGACCTAAGCGGGGGGAATCATTAATACTAAGACGATGATTAGCATAACGTGTCGTCATTGTGGTGAGAATCTACACGTCGTGAGCTACAGTTTAGGGAAAATATTGTAGAAAAACCCACTGTACTGTACTCGGTTAATGAAGGACAATTTATAATAATACGAAAATTAGATTCCTGTTTAGTCAAATAATTCGTCAGGATTTAAGAGTGAGCCGCAGGATTTGGTGAGTTTCCCCTACATTAAAAAAAAAACAGAAAATGAATAAATAAATAAAACTAAAATAAAACAGGTATGTGTGTATGTATATGTATGTGTGTTTGTTGGTGTATATGCCTCTTGGGTAAAAACAGACCCATGCTAGAAAACTACGAAGAAATAAAGAAGAAAGTGGTAGAGAAAGTAGTTGATTGTTTGGATTGTAATCGGACAGTAAACGCGCCATCAGTGTAGCCAACAGATGGGGCGGGGCGGGCGGGCCTCCTCTGTGTGTTTTCATCCATCATCCATAACTCAATCCATCATCCGTAACTCAGCGGGGAACGGAAGGCCAACACCACACACCCATCAGAAACAATTTTCATCCACATCCCCCCCGAGTCTCGTTCATCAAGTCAGTTACCACTCTCTGTTTCTCCGTTTTCTGTCTTGTGTGTAACCGTAGAAAATGGGAAATAACTAAGGGTGACTAATAATTTGTGGTTTTTTCCCTCGCCCTCACGGTGATTTTTTCCTCCTGGGGTAATTGGTGGAAAGCGTTAATAAATACGTGGGGGGAAATGTTAACTTAAGTAGTTCCTTCCCACTAATAGAGTTAACTTACTTACTCATGTCCATGTCCAGAGCTCGCGGCCAGTACCTTAATAAAATCTGTCTGGTAATTATCTTAGAACAATTAACCTAGATTTTGTTTTGACAATTATGGTAGATGTTGAGTATAAAGTTCTTATGTATTCTGTACCATTAAAGTGTTGTAGGTGATGAAGGGTAGAAAGCGTAAATATAGCGTTGGCGGAAGTGCTCTGAGGGAGGGTACAAGGGAGGAGGGATGGGGTAGGAGTGGGAGGGAAGCCAAGCCACTCTTTTATCCCACAGTGCTATGGGGTTACGTGACTACCACTCCCTCCTCCACCTTCCCTACCACACACACAGACGAGAAAGCTGATTGATAGTTAATACTGTGGAATGTTGTTTGGGAGAAAGGTGATAATTTACGTCTGTGTGTGTGTGTCAGAGAGAGAGACACACATGGTATAACATAACCCAGTTTCTTCACTTGACAATCATAGAGGCATCGTAGACAAACTGTGAAGTGACTTTGTTAGGGTACTGTGGTCATCCTGTGGACTCCAGATGATTCAGGGTCTATTTTATCGTGTTAGTATTCTTCGTCTCCTCCTCCTCCTCCTCCTCTTTCTTCTTCTTCTTCTTCTTGTTCTTCTTCTTCTCAATACTACTAAACTGTTCGTGTGGTGAAGTGTTAAAGAACCTCACAGCTGATTTATATAAACAAACCACGCGTGTGTGTTTTGAAGTGGTGGGTTATTCATGTAAACACACCTGTAGGCTGTGAGCAATATCCATGATTAAATATGCATACTACTTCCCACACACTACTTCCCTCACACTACTTCCCTCACACTACTTCCCTCACACTACTTCCCTCACACCTTTCCACCAGGCCTATTAATTTAACCCTTGAAATTAATCTATATTTCTTAACTCATTATATCACAGGTGTATGGCCAGGTAGAGACAGGTGTGTACAGGTAAGGAATGAGGCAGGGTGCGTCACCGTGTTGCTTGGCATTATTTTACACCGAGGGATGATGCTACCACTTCCTCTCCTTATCCGGAAGCCTCCCTGGTGCTTCCTTCCTATTCCCTCCCTCCCTCCCTCCCTCCCTCCCTCCCTCCCTCCCTTCCTTCCTTCCTTCCTTCCTTCATCGTTCTTACCTGTCCCACCCTGTCCCACCCTGTCCCGCCCTCTCCCTTACCCGGTTTCTGCCTCCTCTTGTTCCTCTCACTATTCTTCCTCCATCCTTCTTCCTACTATCCTCCCTCCTGTCCTCCCCACTACCCTCCTCTTTCCTCCCCCTCCCCTTCTTGTCCCATCCTCCACTGTTCTCCCTCCCCACCTGTTTCCCCACACATCCTCCCTGAGGCACGTGTGTGTGTGTGTGTGTGTGTGTGTGTGTGTGTGTGTGTGTGTGTGTGTGTGTACTGCCCTTATTTACATATTAAACTTCCTGAAAATTTATGCTTTTTCATTTTCCACCACCACCTCCACCACCGCCACCACCACCACCACCACAACAACCACTATCACTACACCCAGTGGCTTGTGTCTACATCACCATCTGCCTCATACAGTTTTATACATACATACATACACACACAGCTTACTACACACTTGCTTCCATGTACACGCCGCTACACCCACATCATACACATTACACCTCCATACTCCTCTACACCTTTCTTCATACTAATTACACCTGCGCCATTACCTTCACCTCACCTGTGATCTCTTAAGCTACCTTCACGTCGTATTTATACCCAGTCATCATAGTTCTTGTTGGTGAGGTAACTTCTCTTGGTGAGGTAACTTCTCTTGGTGAGGGAACTTCTCTTGGTGAGGTAACTTCTTCTCTTGGTGAGGTAACTTCTTTTGAGCAGATGGTAGAAAGGGGGGAAGGAGGCAAGGAGGAGGAGATAGGAAGGAGTGGGGGAGAGGAAGGAGGTGGGGGGAGGAAGGAGGTGGGGGAGGAGGAAGGAGGTGGGGGAGGAAGGGAGGGGGGAGGAAGGAGTTTGGGGGAGAGGAGGAGGGAGGAAGGAGGTGGGGAGAGGAAGGAGTTGTGGGGAGGAAGGAGGTGGGGAGAGGCGAGTGTGGGGAGGAAGGGAGGTGGGGAGAGGTGAGGGAGGGAGGAAGGAGGTGGGGGGAGAGGAAGGAGGGTGGGGGAGGAAGGAGTGGGGAGAGGAAGGAGGTGGGGAGGAAAGAGGGGAGAGAGGGAAGGAGGTGGGGGGAGGAAGGAGGTGGGGGAGAGAGGAAGGAGGTGGGGAGGAAGGAGGTGGGGGAGAGGAAGGAGGGGGAGGAAGGAGGTGGGGGGAGGAGGAAGGAGGGGAGAAGGAGGGGGGACAGAAGGTGTGGGGGGTAGGGTGTAATTTATGGCTCTTTTGTGGTTGGTACACCTGTTTTGAGTTCTGCCAAAGAATGTGTGAGTAGAGGTATATAGTATTAACTCTCTGTTGTTCTGTCTAAAGTCTGTCTGTTTGTCTTCCATGTCCAACACGGGCACAAATTGATACCCAGAGATTTTAATTTTGTTGCATTTTTAGTTAGAAATATTGGGTTAAATATATACATTTTAATTATTTGGATCACCTGAAGAATCTCCACCTGATGGTTTCACCTGAAATTTAAATCCACCCTAATACATGTTTTAGGTTAGGTTAGGGTTAGTACAGGTGAGGTCAGTATTAGGTGAGGTCAGGTGAGGTTAGGATAGGTTAGGTTAGGTTAGGTTAGGTTAGGCTAGCATTAGGTAAAATAAACTAGGGTGGAGAATTTTCAGGTGATGTATTTAATTTCATGTTAACCTTTGTAATTTGTTCACTTAAGATAACCTTTGCATTTAACCTTTGTGGTCGGTGTGGAGGGCGGGGTCTCCTTATCGTGTGGCCTTGTTGCATACCAGCGTGTAAACGACGTCTTGGGGAAATAGAGCAAATTATACCATTATTGACGAGTTTACAGTGTGTGTGTGTGTGTGTGTGTGTGTGTGTGTGTGTGTGTGTGTGTGTGTGTTTCTGAAGGTCTGTGTTTCTGTAGGTGTGTGTGTGTGTGTGTGTTTAAGGAGAAATAAGCTCATGTATTGGTAATTGTAAACTGCTGTTGGTCTTGTGTGAAAGTTAGTCTTGTGGTCATGTACATTGTTAGTGTTGTTGCTGTTGACTTGAACAGTGTGACACCTGACCAATATCTAATAGAAAATGGAAAGTTAATGATAGTATTAGTAATGACGTGTGTGTGTGTGTGTGTGTGTGTGTGTGTGTGTGTGTGTGTGTGTGTGTGTCACCGTCAACAACACACAACACTTACACACACACTCAAGGTAAACACAGACAGTACCCAGACAGTACCCAGGCAGTACCCAGACAGTACCCAGAACCACCGTGAGAACCCGTAGTAGAGGTGAAGAACGAGGTGAGGTGACTGGTGGAAGCTATAGGAAACGAGTCGTTCCTTTTGGTGTTTCCTGGACGGTGGGTCGTTGTGATTGGCCAATGAGACAGGTAACCCAGGTAACCCTTTGTTTTGATGAGTTATGAGTCCCTGATTAAAGTTCTCGTCAGGACTTAAAGGAAGAATTGGTTAGTTTAGTGTAGGTGGTTAAGGAGAGTCGTGATGGGGGTTTAAAATGGGTCAAATGGGTCATTCTCATGTTGAGTTTGGACAGGTGTGTTGATTATACCGTGTTGATACCTGTACAGTGGAGGGTGAGGGGAGGACACCTGTCATGGAGAGAAGAGGGAGGGAGTCTCTCTCTCTCTCTCTCTCTCTCTCTCTCTCTCTCTCTCTCTCTCTCCGTGTAGGTGTATTCATAAGCATTTCACTTTACACACCGAGGTTATTGTTGACTTTACTTCTCCTTGTAGATACAGTCACGGTGTGGAGAGGCGTGTGTGTACGTTCGTGTGTACAAGTGTTTTCCTGTGTGTGTATGTTTGTCTTCATGTGTTTGTTTTTATGTTTTTCTACGTGTCTGTGCTCTTGTGTTTACATATCTGTGTGTGTTTGTGACGTGTATATGACTGTTTCCGTGTGCGTGTCTGTATGTTTGTGTGTACGTGTGTAAGTAATCATTTCCTCCACTAACTGTATCTACGTAGAGGCTTTTGTTTACCTGCGGACATCTAACACCTATGGAACGATTCACGTGATTGGTTGAACTGAGAGAAACACATTGTGATTGGTCCATAACGTGATGATCTTTCTGTGATAATAAATACGGTTTCTATATGATTGTATGGAGAAAATAGGTGTGTGGGTGGGTGGGTTGGGTGTGGGTGGGTGTAGAGTACCATGGAGGTGTAGTTGGGTGTAAAAGGAACATGTGTATATTGTGGGGTGGCGGAGAAACCTGTGTAGTGGTAATGGTGTGGTTCAGCTGCCCCAGGACTCACCACGGGCCTTCTCTTACCTACAACCAGGTTATTAATGTTCAGTGACACCCACCACAACTACCACAACTACTAGCATCACCACTACCACAACTACTAACATCACCACTACCACCACCATCATTACTACTACCACCACCACCACTTACTTTACTATTACCACCACCACTTACTACCACCATTACTACTACCATTACTACCACCATTACCACTACCACACCTGGCTATATCCTACCTACTCACCCGCATCATGTTACCTGTTAACTTAATGTAGTTTCTATCATGTTTCCCCTTCATATTATTTGTGTTTCTATATCCCGTTTATATTAACATGTTACCCTGGCACAAGGCAACAACAGGATGCAATAATACAGACGCAATGTAAACAAAGTCCAGCTGAGTCTTAGGCAGGGAGGCGGACGTGTGTGTCGAGCGTGACGTCATAGAAGAGGTGTGTGTCAGCCACTCTTGAGATCAGCTGATGTGATGGTCTGATTTGTTTACAATAGACTCAGCTTAACTTAAAAGTGACTCGTTTGTATAATTTCCATCAGTCGGGTTAGTTTTTACTGCTCATACAGGAGGATAAAATAGGAATTAATTTATGTGATAAATATTGGATCACCTGAAGAATCTCTACCTAACCTAACCTAACCTAACCAAACCAAACCAAACCAAACCAAACCAAACCAAACCTAACCTAACCTAACCTAACCTAACCAAACCTAACCTAACCTAACTTCTTCAACACACTGACTTTCCCGCTTACCTGCGTTACCGAACAGATTATTACAGAGACACTCTAAAATCGTGGGTAATAATTTGGGTTGAACTCTCCAAACTTCTTAAAATACGGCAAATCCTTCTTATATTCCGCTACTGGAGTGTCTCTGGACCGTGTGTGTGTGTGTGTGTGTGTGTGTGTGTGTGTGTGTGTGTGTGTGTGTGTGTGTGTGTGTGTGTGTGTGTGTGTGTGTGTTTGGAGGAGTACCACAGGAGGTATTAACACTTTGGAGTTATATACTGCATACCAACACCCCTGGAGCCACTCACCAACGAAGGGGGCATCCAAAAACACGTGTAATTGGTTGATAATCGTCTTAGTCCACTCAGGGTGACAGCACATCAGTAACAGCAACAGCAGTAGACACCTGTTGATCACTTTCTCACAGAGTTTTGTTGTTTAGCTTAGGCGCGTGTCAAAGATTTAATGTTTACCTCGTTACGTTTCCCAGCTGGTGTGTGTGTGTGTGTGTGTGTGTGTGTGTGTGTGTGTGTGTGTGTGTGTGTGTGTGTGTGTGTGTGTGTGTGTGTGTGTGTGTGTGTGTGTGTGTGTGTCCCTCCACTAAAACAATCGCTTTCTTTTTACGTGTCACCCCGTGCATCACCCTCCCTATCTTCTTGCTCTTGTTCTTGTTCTTATGTTCTCTTGCTCTTGTGTTCTCTTGCTCTTATTCTTATGTTCTCTTGTTCTTATGTTCTCTTGCTCTTGTGTTCTCTTGCTCTTGTTCTTATGTTCTCTTGCTCTTATGTCCTCTTTCTCAGCACTAACAGTCGCTTCCATGTTATGTTATACTGTATATATGAGTCAACAAACATCAACATTTTATATATTTACTTACGTTACACAGTTGTCACACATTACTGATAGTTTCACAGTACCGGAGCATCTATTATTTTTACGGGGAATGTTGAACGTGTTATCTTCACCATCATAGTCAATTTGTTTTGGGGGAATAGATTCATAACAGATGCTTCTAAAGTCTTTATTTTGCCTCTGTTGTCACCTGGTACCCTCCTCGTGCCTAGTGACGTACTACCGACGGAGGAACGGTAAGAAAGTAGTCCTTCTGCCTTCTGGTACAAGGGTGAGAGTTGGGTGCTGAAGGTATAGGCACGTGAGCGTGACACAACATACGGCCTCCAGAGGGTCGAGCGCCTCCTGGACGAGACTCAGTGTATCCTGGACGACGGTAGGGTGAGGACGTCCCTCTCCTCTCCTCCTTACCACATGTGTTCGTGCGTTTGTGATCCCTACACCAGAAGCTTACTAAAGATGTGGCTTCCAGGTGTTATTTCAGGTGTGTGTGTGAGGATCATTACCAGCTGATAAATAACACGAACAGAAAATTTGTTCTCACCGACAGTAGATAATGATGAGAGTTTCACTAAATGTCTTTCAAGGCAATTTAACGTGGTTAGTGCGAGGGGGTAATTACTGTATTGTTGTGGCGGTGAAAACATGAAGCAGTGTGTATTATTTATATACTCCTGTGTATATAGTATGTATGTATATGTAATGTTTATCAGGCCCCTGTGTATATAATGTGTATGTAATGTTTATATTTAATTGTGTGTGTGTGTGTGTGTGTGTGTGTGTGTGTGTGTGTGTGTGTGTGTGTGTATATACTTTTTGCATGTGTGTTTGTGTACTTGCATTTTTTATGTGTATTTTTGTGTTTATTGTTTACATAGTTTTTTGTTTTTCTGGTTTAACCCCTTTGAGGACTATGGTTTAACCCTTTGAGGACTATGGTTTAACCCTTTGAGGACTATGGTTTAACCCCTTTGAGGACTATGGTTTAACCCTTTGAGGACTATGGTTTAACCCTTGAGACTGCTGGTTTTAACCCTTACAGTTCTTGGTTTCTTCCGAGACTATGCGTTGTACTGAGACTATGGTTTAACCCTTGAGACTATGGTTTCTTCCTTTGAGACTATGGTTTAACTTCCTTGATGACTATGGTTTAACCTTTGGGATATGGTTTAACCCTTTGAGGACTATGGTTTAACCCTTTGAGGACTATGGTTTAACCCTTTGAGGACTATGGTTTAACCCTTTGAGGACTATGCTTTAACCCTTTGAGGACTATGGTTTAACCCTTCGAGGACAATAGCTTAACCCTTTGAGGACTATGCTTTAACCCTTTGAGGACTATGGTTTAACCCTTTGAGGACTATGGTTTAACCCTTTGAGGACTATGCTTTAACCCTTTGAGGACTATGGTTTAACCCTTTGGGGACTATGGTTTAACCCTTTGAGGACTATGGTTTAACCCTTTGAGGACTATGCGTTAACCCTTTGAGGACTATGGTTTAACCCTTTGAGGACTATGGTTTAACCCTTTGAGGACTATGGTTTAGCCTTTGGGGACTAGTTTAACCCCTATGGTTTAACCCTTTGAGGGTTTAACTAGGACTATGGTTTAACCCTTTGAGGACTATGGTTTAACCCTTTGAGGACTATGGTTTAACCCTTTGAGGACTATGGTTTAACCCCTTTGAGGACTATGGTTTAACCCTTTGAGGACTATGGTTTAACCCCTTTGAGGACTATGGTTTAACCCTTTGAGGACTATGGTTTAACCCCTTTGAGGACTATGGTTTAACCCCTTTGAGGACTATGGTTTAACCCTTTGAGGACTATGGTTTAACCCTTTGAGGACGATGGTTTATGTAATGTTAAATATTGACATTGTTTTAGTTTCTTGTGAAGTAATGTTGAATATTAACATTGGTCTCCCTGGAAATGTGAAGGTATTGCATTGGTGTTGATTTTATTGTGTTGTTTTGATTGTTGTTGTTGTTTTGATTATTGTGTTGTTTTGATTATTGTTGTTTTGATTATTGTGTTTTGATTATTGTTGTTGTTTTGATTATTGTTGTTGTTTTGATTATTGTTGTTTTGATTATTGTGTTTTGATTATTGTTGTTGTTTTGATTATTGTTGTTGTTTTGATTATTGTGTTGTTTTGATTATTGTTGTTTTGATTATTGTGTTGTGTAGTGTGCCTTACATGAGCGACATACTGATGGATGTTGTGTCTTTCAGAGCGCTATGATGGGTGGCGGGGAGTGAGGCGAGGCTCGGCTGTGTCCCTGCCCCGCCCCGCACCTCCCCCACCACCGCCCCTCCACCACCTCACCCCCTCCACACTCCTCCGCTGGGCGACCCTCTCCGCCGGGGCCGCCATGCCGGCCTCCAGTCGCGAGAAGAGCCCCAGGGTCTCCAATGTGTTCTCCAGCGACTCCAAGGTCTCCAAGAGCCATGGAGGAGAGCCAAAGGTGGAGGAGGCCGCCGGGCTGGTCGACGGGGCCTCCAACACTAAAAGCCCCAAGGCTAAGAAGACCAAGAGGGGTATACTGCCTACGTGTATCCGGTGGCATAAAAGTGCGAAGAAAAGTGAAAAGGAAAAAGAAAAGAACAAGAAAGATAAGAGCGAGGAGAGTAAGCCGTGTGACACTCCCCTCACAGTGTCCACAGACAGTGACAGTCAGCTACTGTCTCCCGCGTTAGAAACTCCCGAAGTGGTTACCAAAGACACAGCTGTTGTTGTGCTGCCTCATCCCAAAGAACTCAGTGACTGTGCCGATGTGATGAGTGAAGTTATGGACCAAGACAGTACCTCGATAGACACGAGTGAGGAGAGTGTCAGTGTGGACGATGGTGAAGGTCTCGGCTCGGTGGACTCGAACACTTACACTGCGCGTCCCATCAGCTATGAGTTACCGCTGTCGAAAACTCAATCTAACCAAAAATCGTTCCTTCATAACCGCTATGGCCCCAGCAGCAGTAGTCTCGGCTGCCTCCTTACTGACCCGCTGTCTGCGTCCTCCTCCGTCAGCAACGTATCGGCCATCCGCTCCTACACCCTACAGCCCTCTGGGGCTCCCATCCCCACCCTCCGTACGGCGCCCATGTCTACTCTACGTTCCCAAACTTATCAGCCCTCAGTGTCGCCCCTGAATGCTTTCCGTTACCATACCCTGGAGCCCTCCACGAGCACCTCACACGACCTCTCCCCGCAGGTCAAGGCCAGCACCCTCGACACGGTTCGGGCCAGGTTCCAGAACCATGTAAATAATCTGACATATGAGGGGATGGACTTTACCAGCGGTGACATAAGTCCCACTCCGGATCCCAGCCACATGAGTCTGGGAGGCAGGGGGTTTACCTCGCCCTTCTGCAGGTTCGCCTTAGCCGCCACAGACAGCGGTCAGGGCGGCGAGAAAGATAAAGACAAGAAACTAAATAGAAGTTTGTCTGCAGAGTCTAAGTGTGCAGCAAAACTTGGCGTAAAGAAGATGTTGCTTCACAGTCGTATCAAGGAGGATCCTGGGCGAGACGTGAGCCCAGAGAGGAAGACTGTAGTGTGCGGGGCTCGAGCTGGCACCACCACCAGAGTCGAGCCCGTGAGCAAGAACTTGGACTCTATCACGATAAACTCCAACAAGTACGTTAAAACGAAGCTGAACATCACGGTGGTGAAGACGCCCGAGGTCACCAGACGGGGCAGGTTGGGCTCCTTCAGGTTCACCCGCACAGGCATCAGGACGTCTGTTCGTGCGTCACAGAGGAAGAGAAGAGACATAGCTGTCCCTTCGTCATCCACATCCTCCTCATCATTCACAGTACCGTCTATGACTCTCACAGGTGTTCCCTTGACAGTAGACGGCAAACCTATCCCAGAGTATGCCAAAGTTAACAAAAGAAGAAATTCCAAAACAGACATTGTGGACGAGAAAGATTTCGTTGGCCGCGTGCTACCTGTCGCTTCACACCTCCACGAGTCGCCAGCTGAGAAGGCTCCTGTGGTGAAGAAGATCGAGGCGGCAGCGTACAAGGCCAGGAAGGATTCCGATCCTTCACTGAAAGTCAACCCCGTCAAGAGGTCAGAGAGCTTTAAGACGGGGTCACGGTTGGGCCGGAGGAGTAGCCTGACCTTCGCCTCAAGAGCCAAGATGATGGAGGGTGAGAGTTTTGTGAAGACTCAGGCCATCAAGCTGCGGAGGAAGGACTCTAAGAATGGCCGACTGGATATCAAGAATGCACGAAAAGCTGAGTACAGGTTAAGTTTCACCATCAAGAACAGAGTTGCAGTTCTGACCAACATGTATAACACCATTAGCTCACAGAACCAAGCAGGGAATCCCATCACGAAGTCTGACTTACCTTTCAGTCACGTCGCTGTTCACAAAACACGAGTTGTGTCGAGCCCTAGAGCGAGCACCACGTTCAACAGCAGACCCAAGACTGGAAGGGTTGATCCAGACAACAAGGAAAATAAAACAGAAGGCGCCCCTGTAATGAACGAGAAGAGTAAAAAAGAGGAAAAGAACAGGGAAGAACGAAGAGGAGACCTAACTGTGACCGGTGCCAGGAAGGTCAACAAGAAGTCGACCATCCCGAAAAATCGTGCAGCTTCCCTTGAAAAACTTGGTGACAACAAGACTGACGAAGAGAAGGTGTGTGAGAAGATAAAGACGGCTTTATCTTCTGGGAAGTTCAAGGGTGAAACTGACGACTCCGAAGATGACGTCGTCGACAAGGATGACGAGTCGACGGACGAGGAGAAGTACAGAAGTCGCCTGCCGTCCCCCACACCTTCCTGCGACATTAGATACAGCAGTTTAGAGGAAGCAATAAACGTAGACATTCCATGTGCATCTCTCTCAGCTCTCGGTGCTGTTGCTTCTATTTCTATGATACCAAAGACGACTAATCCCCTTGAGGAGCACCAGAGGAACAGTACAAACGGGACCTTGGTGAAGACTTCCGAGAACGACCAGCAGGTGTTACATTTACCTGAAAGACAAACCAGGGATCAAGTGTTACCTTTATCTGAACGACACGCCAAGTCCGACTCGATGGACTCTGGTATATCTACTGAAGGAGATCGACTCTCTGGGGCTGTGTCGCCCAGCTACCGCAGTACCTCTCTTACCACTTCTCCTGTGCCGGGTTATCGCTCCCCCACGCCCGAGGACTCCTCTCTAGAGACTATCATCTCAACTGATACTTGTCGGAGTGAAGATAGTGCCATAGCTCTCAAGACCCCGGAGAACAACAGCCTCGACCCGGAAACGAGTATAGAAGATCCCGAAGACAAAGACTTACAACAGGAAAAAGCTTTCAGTAGATCCTGCTTACTGGCTGAGGAGGAAGGTGCCGCTGACAACCTCGAGTCTGAGGAGAAGGGCATTGTGGACCTTTTAGAATCTGAAAGCAAAAGTAACGCTGATATACCAAAATCTGACACCAAAGTTAATGAGGCTGGAGACACTGCGGCGGCCAGTACTTCCCAGTGTGAGGACAATGCCGGTGCCGTCGAGCCAGAGGACAAAACAACTTCCGTTGAGGATGAACTTGATGAGACGACCATTGAGCCAGACTCCAGGTCTGTCAACAGCAGTGTGCTGGACGACACTCACTCAGAGGTCAGCTCGGTGTGCTCTGACGCAAAGTCCAAGAGGACCAGCAAGACTAACGAGATCCGTATATACACGGCCGTCAAGACAGCTGTCAAAAATACCGTTAAGAAAACCAAAGAGAAAGACGCAGAGAGAAAGGAAGAACGAGAGAGAGAGAGAAGAAACAGATCTCCGTCAGCTGATCGAGAGAAGTGGTACAGAAGAGGTCGGTCAAGAGAAAGAGGAAGAGATAAAAAGAAAGACGAAAAAGATCAAGGAGCTAACGAGGAGCAAAGGGGAACAGGAGAGGATGGTGATAAAGATGTTGATGACAAGATGGAGTCTCCCAAGAAAGACGGCAGAGAGAGGGAAGGAAGGACGTATGAGAGGTTTACCTTCAAGAAACTTCGTGAGAAGAGCCAAGAACGTCGACGAAACAAAGACAAAGCCAAAGAAGAGGAGAAGAAGAGAGAAGAGGAAAAGAAAACCTCTGGTGAAGAGTCGAAGAAGGATGGTAAAGGAAAGAGGAAAGAGGACAAGGAGGAAGGTACGTACGGAAAATGGAGTATACGGTCGAGGTCACGAAGTAGAGACAGAAAGAAGCACAAAGATAAACTGTTAGAACAACTCGCCCAGGAAGAGGCTGAAGCGGCGAAGGAGGCCGAGGAATTGGCGTCAGCAGAGGCCAAAGACTCACCCAATCCTCCTGACTCACCTCAGCCTGGCACGTCCGGCACCAGTCTCACTCTCCCCTACAACATGAGGGAGAAGTGTGCGAGTACAGTGTTTACTTTCGATACTGACAGCCTCTACGACAGACCCCAGACACCTACACAGTCCATGAAATCCATGACTTTACCTCCTCCGCCAAAGACTCCCATACCTTCGCCGCCTCTCTCCGCCACAACACCTATACCACCGCCTCCTAAGACTCCAATACCAGCTGTCCCCACAGAGTCACCATCAGATGCTGCTGCTGAGTTGAAGGACACGTCCAACATGTCGTCAATATCAGACAAATCTAATGGTGACAGTGATAGCAGCAACGAGACGGAAAATATCTACGAGAACCTTTATGCTCCTGATCTTGAGAAACTTCACCGTAACAGAGAGAAGCTGGAGGGTCGTGGCATCAAACCCAACTCTTCCTTCCTGTGGAGTGATGGCGGCCAGGCACCAACTTCTTCAGAAGTTTCAGATTATAAAGAAACTATTCAAGAAGAAGCTGAACCTGAACGCTCGCCATTTACCAGACTGATCGGTGTGAGGACGTACGGGAGGATGGACAGGTACGGGAAGATAACTCCCTCCGTCAAGAACAAGGAGGTGATGCCCGAGGGACACAACTATGCTGAGCTGCAGCAGGGAGCTGAGGACACCCAGACACTAGCCTATGATGACATTGGTGCTGTCAGCGCCATCAGCTATGATGACATAGGAGCTCCGTCCTCCTGTGGCTACGACGATATACGGCCGCCGTCTACGGTGGGGTATGACACCATCAGGACTCCTTCAGAAGGTTATGACCTGGTTAACCCTGCCCGTTCAGACTCGAGTCAGTACGATGACTGTGACGTAGGTCTGGTGACTGCGCGGTTTGCCCTGGTGAGGGAGGACCAGTTGGACTCCATCAGCTCCATGTACGACGAGATCTCTATGTACAACGCCTCCCAGAACTCTCACTCGTATGAGCCGGTGTATCCCCCCGGTGTGTCCCCACAGGGCCGCCCAGGAGTCAGCAGCATCGAGGAGGTGCCGGAGACTGAGGCCTCGACACCTGCAGTCGACGACACAGAAGACCTTGACTACGACCAGGATGGTCCTGACGACGCCTCCTCCTACTACAGTGAAGGTCGGTGTTGACGTCTGTCCTCTCGCTGTTTTATTATCAAGGGAAAGTTTGACAAGTAATATTATTGAGGAAGGCGTTTTTTTACTCACATTCCTAACTGTTAATATTCTATCCAATACTTTGTAGTGTACAGTAGAAAGTGACCATTTGTTCAGATTAGCGACTGTGGTAACATCTCCCTGGTTGGCATCATCTTAACCCTGGAAGTGCCTGGTCATTCACTGTTTCAGTGTTGTGTTGGGTAATTAGTGTATCAACATGTGTCTTGAAAGTTGTCTCCGATTAATTAGTTTATCTTACAGGTATATCAGGAGAATAGTGTATTAAAGCATGTTTATTAATACAATACCTTTAGTCACTAACTTTAACGAGTTCATCTTGTGATGGTTCTGCAGAAGGCTCTGAGGGAGGCGTCCATGAGGTGTTTTCCTATAAGCTGACCCGCATCGGTGGAGCCTTGGAGTCCACGCCCGTTGTGAACTCCTCCGCCACGCCCACCATGCACGTGCTTACCACGCCCACAACCCCTACCACGCCCAGCACCCCGGGGTCCTCCGTCCACACAAGGATATACGGTAAGAGACGCACTTGGTGATAACATTGTCCCCCACAGCATGAGTTTAGAATTATTATTTTGCGTACAGTGACACACGCGTGCAAACATGACCCGAGTCCTGTCTGTTATCTTGCAGGAGGCCTGATGGCGCCCCTGACGATGGCCAGCGGGGAGAGTATGGGGATGGCAGGGGAGAGCGCCCCCTCTCCCTCACTCTCCCCGACGGAGGGTAAGAGCGAGACCTCAGACGAGTGGATGGACGTGAGTGACACAGAGACAGACACCAGCACGGGCGACCCCATCACCATCACCACGCAGATCCCGCTGTGAGTATCAAGCCACGTCCACTATTGTAATGAGGTAGATCATACAGGTATAGTTGAGTGTATCGTCGGACCACCAGCTGAAGATATGCGTCTCCTTACACTGTTTACCCCAGCAAACTATCCGGTAAACAGAGGTAAACAATCAACAGTGTGTTAGATTAGACTCTCCAGAATACACAAATGAAAAAAAATCCCGTAAAGGAAATACTTACGTGAAATTATAAAGGCAAGTGTCACTGGATGGTTCAATGAAGCCTCACTGACAACTGTTTGAGCCACCCACAGTACATGTTGCCGATGATCTTGTCTGGTCGAACATAAAACGAGTGTATAAATATGATTCAAGGTTAGGTTAGATTAGGTTAGGTTAGGTTTAGGTTAGGTTAGATTACTGTAAGAACTAGTCACTGCATTTTGCTACCCGATACAGAAGGTGGGGGGGGGGAGAAAGATCAATACAACACCGAGGATGATTAATTTTCTCCGTATGATCAATTCCCGTTTGATGAGTGACTGTTTGTGGTGATTGTGAGTGAATGTAGGAATATATCTTTTTAAATGACGGAAGGAAAAATGAGGGGAGAGATCTTTGTATTGAGGAAGTCATTAGTGGTCATATTAACGAAAGGTTATTAGCACAGAAAAGTCATAAGTGATTGTGAGGGAGGATTTATTACTGAGGGGGAAGGTAGGAGAGAGAGGAGGAGGTATCGGAAGAGGTAGAGGTTCGCTGGTTTTAATGCAGGTTGAGGGAAAGTGTGGAAGCGTTAGAGGTTAGGTTGGGTTAGGTTAGATTGTTTGGTTAGGTTATGTTATCTTAAGTTAGGTTTGGTTACGGTTATAGTAGGTTTCGTTAGGTTAGGTTAGGCCAGGTTGGGTTGGGTTAAGAATTGGTTAGGTTAGATTAGATGCGAGTTTCATCTTGTGCCTGTCACCACTGCGTCTACGAGTTCAATCCCAAGAGTCAGATATGAGAAGAGTATCATCCAGTGTAACCCTCGCCAATTACACCCTAAACATCGTAGGTTATTTCCGGGTACTGCTCCAGCTTCCTCTTGTAATAACACTGGACAATGAACGTCAGAACAGAGTAACAAAGAACAGACACCCCCACCCCGTGCGAACGACCATTAAGGTGATAATTAATTAATGAAATGATAAATAGGGCAAACTTTCCTCTTAGTCACACCCCCTTACCCGCAGCACTCTCCTCACCCCAACACTCACCCCAACAAACACCCCTCACCCCTCCCACACCCTCACCCTTAGACCCCCAGATATTCTCTTTATTTCAATCTTACGTAAAAGAGAGAGAGAGAGAGAGAGAGAGAGAGAGAATTTGGCCCCGTAAACCAGAGTAAACTTACTGTATATCGGAGCAATGTTTTGATAGTAATTATGCTTACTACAGGGTGAGGATGACTGTGGATGGCCTGTATAAGTCTCCACACTTTAGCTCTCAACACATGCTTTTAAAGTGAAATATAAAGGTGTGATTTATCGTATATGACAATTGTGTTTTTATATATGATTTTTTGTTTATATTTTCTAGAGGTTTATTTATATTTACCAACACTCACCCATCCGTTATTAAAAACAGTTGATAATATATACGAGGTGAGGTGGGTGATAGGAGGGGGCAGGAGGTGAGGGCAGGAGGTGAGGGTGAGAGGGGCAGGAGGTGAGGGTGAGAGGGGCAGGAGGTGAGGGTGTGGGGGCAGGAGATGAGGGTGAGGAGGGGCAGGAGGTGAGGGGTGAGAGGGGCAGGAGGAGGTGTGAGGGTTAGGGGGCAGGAGGTGAGGGCAGAGGGGCAGGAGGTGAGGGTGAGAGGGGCAGGAGGTAAGGATATCGGATGAGAAGAAGCGAAAGAGTGTGAGGAAGGCATATTTGAGACGGGAACTCGTGAATAAATTAGTTTCTCCTGAGTGCCGGTTCCGTCGTGTGAGTGGATGGGTAAGCACAGCTGCGGGAGGTGTGTGTGGACTAATGTAAACACAGCGCCTCATGTACTCAGGCTCTCACCACTAAGTGTTTATTAATCTTGTTTTTTTTTTTTTTTTAACACTCAATTGAAAACTTGCACACACAGACAGAGAGAGAAATAGATGGATAGATGGATATACTGTGCATAGATAGATAGATAGATAGAAAGAGGGAGGAAGAGAGAGATAAAGGGTGGAATAGATAGATCAAGAGAGAGAGAGAGAGAGAGCAGTAAACATGTGTCATCACCATACATATAACACAGTGACACATACACCCCCCCCCTTCCCCCCTCTAGTATAATCAACATCAGAGTTTACGGAAATGGCGTTTGGATCAGTCACATCCCACTGGTTGAAGTAATGGTCAGGTTTACAGAGGAAGGACGTGCCGCTGGGGTGCTGGAGAGAAAGGTGTACAGAGTGTGGCCGGGTCAGCTGGATGAGTCGGCTTGGGTAGGGGAGGAAGTTGGTAATTCCAGGTTAGGGTCTTGATTATCCGGCTTTTTTTTTGTAATCTGGTCTCGTGTGTATTTCGGCATTGTTCACTTTCATCTCGTGGTGGTTGTGCCCTTCTCTCCAGTGTTAAAATAATAACATTTGTTTACTTAGAAGTTAAATAAGCGTTTAGTAGAGTATCCCATCAATATCCATGGATGACCACTTATTTTGTTTTGATTTTATACTGTGGCAAATGCTACACTTGATCTTGATGCTTACACTTATAAATAACACGAGAGTAAAATGCCATTACACACATATCGAGTAAAGTAGAGTTGCTAAGTCAGTGTAAATAACTTATAAACACAATTACCAACACACTATTGTCGCGGACTGATTCATAGAAAACCAGATTGTAACTCGTGATAGAAAACGAATCTCCATCGCGCTTGTTCTTGGGGTAACTTAAGTAATATGGAATTTGACTTTACAACAAAAACAAGGACTTTCATTTACTTTATTTGATCATCTTTAACACCCGTCAGCTTATTTGTCAGTCTGGCGGTCGATCATTTGTTTGTTACGTACTGTTAAGTTAGTTTTCATTGTGTGTATTGTTTAGATATATCTGAATACATATGTAAAAAAGTATTAATGTTTGTGTATATACGTATGAAAGTGTGTGTGTGGAATCTCTTCTGTTATAAGGAATTACCTCAAGTCAAGTAACAGTTAACAGGTCCGACAAATAAAATACCCTCAAACATCAATATATTCAACACATATCGGGATAGTATACAAAATACATAAACGGTGAACTATGTAAACAGTTTACTCTTGGCGGGACTACACAGTTTCCAGGAATTTTACCATCTCGTGGCATCTTAAGTCATCAAATCCATACTTCCCTCAGTCTGGAATTTACCACAATTTGAAATGGCTTCAGTGTGTTCGGATGATGAGGATGGAACAGGTGGAATCCAGACTGAAAATTTCTATCACCTGAATATTATCACCCCTAGTTTATTTTACATGATGATTAAACACTCTAACTCTACCTGGGGAATGGATTAGGTTAGCGTTTAGGGTGACTAATCTTCAGGTGATGCGTAAATGTATACTGTGGCTTAAATCTGGTCAAGACAGTCTTCTTTACGCTGCAGAGGACTGAACACTTGCTCGAGCGATGGTCACGACTTCCCTGCTTCAAGTAATGCCAGCAGATATATCTAGACAGCCGAGGTATAGTGTATATAATGTATCTGCCTCCCTGCTGCGCCCTTGACTACAACACACTGCAAGCTTTCCTATCGACCACTGTCACGTACTGCTGTTGTCTTAAAGTGTGGCAGTCAGCGTACAAGAACGAACCCTCGCGCTTTCCACATTTCTACTTAAACGCGACTCATCCAAGAACAGAAAAATAGAAAAAAAAAACGAATGATAGATGGACCAGTTTTGTTTATTTTTTGTTGCTTTGAAAATATTATGTTTAGGTCAGTGTGTCAGGTGTATGTGGCAACAGGTCTTCAGATTTCGTCACCTTTTGTCACAAGATGATTAAGGTTGACATTTGCTCACATTTAGATTAATTGTAAACCCATTTGAGTTTTTCAGTGTGTGTGTGTGTGTGTGTGTGTGTGTGTGAGTGAGATAATGGCTATGCGTAATATTACCTTTTGTTATACGCCGCTACCAACGTGCATCACTCGCCCACACTAATACGGATAGATTAGGCTTCACAGGTGTTCAGTTCAGTGACTCATGTGGTGCGCTGAGACAGAGAACTGGACTAGGTTACTGTAGCGGAAATGGCTCTTAATAGTTGAAGGTTATTTTGATATATTCTGAGAGACATGAAAGTAAACCGGTAGAAGAAGCCTAGGCATTAAATGTTTTGTCGTGTGCTTACCATTCTGTAAACTGATTGATACAGTCTATTTAGTATTAATATTTCATTGCATCACGTATTCAACCATAGAAGATACATATTATAGAAGAAAAGAATAATATTTATCTGTGGTTTTCAATAACTTAAGGAAATCACGTGTTGTGTTGAGAGCTACGCAAGAATCAGTAACGATAGCCAAGAAGAGAGACATTCGGACGGGGTGGAATGAGTCACCAAGAGTAGGAGGCGCGGGAGGGTTTGTTCATCGCCACCCAGTCACCCACAGTGTACTCGCTACCACACTGTCTACCACACAGTGCTCCTCTCAATCTCTTATTTACGTACTCAAGTGACTAACCTAACCTAGCAACAAGGAAAGTGGAACTACCTAGTACCTACCATCACAGTTGATATTGACTCTAGGAAATTCAACAAGTCGATACATTTTGATACTGTATTGATGAACTGATAGATATCATTCAAGTAACTGACATTGTAAAAGATAAAGACTGAATTGTTATAAAGACTATTTAGTGGTATATATCTTATCAGTTTTAAAGTGTGTGCCAGTGACGGTTAGCAAAGGACTTTAAACTTAACCAGCCGTTATAAGTGCCCTCGTGTCTCTCTGTAGTTTGCTGTTTATATTGTGAGTGTGTACTAATGCTATGGCAGTCATCCCTACCTCTCATAGTGCTAATAAACTTAAACGAAAAATCATGGCTTCTAGAGTGGAATCTTTTATTAAGTGGTAAGTAAGAGGTATTATGAAAGCTTTTGGTATGGGAGTAAGTGGGGGTGAGCTGGTAGAATTGCGACACACGGGACAGTAATATTGTAATGTCACAAGTCGGGTACATAACGGTTGTACTGTATTGCCTTTGTGTAATGTGTGAGGCTTTTCCTGTAGATATAAGAATTATTTATTACCATACATAAGAATGGTCATAGATAAGCTGTCAGGAGAATTGATTAAAAATTTTCGGAATCTGTGACCAGCATGGCTTAAGCAGGTCCTGGCTGACATGAGTAAAGTAGTTTGTTTTTATGGCCAGTGTAACACAAGTAAAGAGCTTCACTGTTTGTACTTGGTTTGTTTACTCACAACGATCAGACCTAGAGGTGATATATTTTCGGAGCGGAGAGGTCAAGGTCAGGTCACAGTTTGTTAGGGGTCAACAGGTCAAAGCTCAAGGTCATCCAGCGTGAATTGAATCCTCCCCTAAAAAAAGAATCTGAATTCCATTTAAATGTTGATGCCAAGTGATTTTGTTCTTCATATAAGTTTATTAAGTAAATTGGACATGTCTCACATTATTTAAATATTAATAAAGAATAACAGCATTTTGTAATAAGAAATACAAACACTTTATATAACCCTGGTTTAGGCTTTTATACAGGTGAAGTGTTCATTCCCACGTCACTGTATCAATACCTTGTGTACATGGGCGCCAGAGTGAGTCGCCATGATGTAACAGTAACGGTATGCCCTCATTTCAACAGGGAAACATTACCTCCTGTACTCCACCGAGGGCTTATATATATATATCATGTATGCTATATTAGAAAAGATCTGGCATGATATCAAACAACACGCCATAAGCTTGCATAAAATATCATGTAGCGACCAGCTGTTCAATCATCTGATAAACCGGTCGGAAAAGTGGCCAGCAAAAAGACTTTATTTTCGCTGGGGATTTATTTTAATGGCAAATAATATAATTTAATTGTTGATAAACATTATATACTTAAACGTAGCTAAAATTGAACTTTGAAATGTTGAATGTAATAAGTGCATAGGGTAGGTATTCTACTACGTCTCTTGACCATAATAATTCGTATCCATTATCACCAAAGCTCCACATTTTAATTTGTTTAATGTGTTTTATAGATTATTAGGTAATTTGTGCGAGTATAATAATTATTGTGTTGCTTTCTCAAACAGATGGGATCACTTGAAAGGTTAGAGCTCCACCAACTTATTACACTTGATGATTTAAAAACTAACGCCACTTCTAGGGTAGGTTAGCGTTAGGTCGGGTTAGTTTAGGTTATGTTAGCGTTAGGTTAGGTTAAGTTAGGCTAGCGTTAGGGTGGTTAATTTTAAGGTTAAATAAGCTGGAGTGGGACAAACCTTCACGTGATCTAACTGTACAATAGAAAATTAGACGATACATTTTGACACAACCGCTTCGTAACTCACATTGATCACGATAGAGGAAAGATTACGACAGGTGAAGAAAAAAAAGATTATAAGACTTTTATTGTGACTGATGAATGATTTGATTGAAAAAACAAGTCGTGTTTCCCCAGACTGGAGGCGGCGGTGTAGCTAGCCTATTATTACAGAGGAGTCATATATACCATCGATCATATATACAATTTATATTAACGAACATTAAATAGTGATAAATTTGGCTCCCACTAATACAAACACTCTGGATATATATAAATTAAGTTTATATACATACGAATATATATGTGAGACTGCAGAATTTATCGTTTATTTAAATTTCGTGGATTTTTTCGAGATGATGTTAGACATTTTGTGAACAATAGAAGGAAGTTTCGGACGAGGTAAGTTGAGGTGCTTGTGGTAAGAGACAATCGGAAGTCTTTGTTCTATCAGTTGTGATCTTTGGATATTTTTTTTGTTTTAGAGAAGGGAATTTATGAAGTATTTCCTTTATTACACACACACACACACACACACACACACACACACACACACACACACACACACACACACACTTAACCACTCTCTCCTTCCTTCCCTCCCCCTCTCTCCTCCCCCTACTTACCTCAGTATCACCCCCCCCCGTCAGCCACATCCACTTACCCACTTACCCTTATCATCTCCCTCCCTTATCCTACCCTCACCCCTGATAACTTCCTCCTTATCTCCCTCTTCCTTCTTTCTTTCCTCCTGTTCTCCCTCTACTCTCCTTCCTTTTCCTCCTTCTCCACCTCTTCTTTCTTTCCTCCTTCTCCATCTCCCGCTTTTCTTCTCTCCGCCTCCTCTTCTTCCCCTTTCCTCCCTCCTCAACCTCCCCTTCTTCCCTCCTCCCTAATCAACCTCCTCCTCCTCCTCTTCTTCCCCTTTCCTCCCTCTTCCTCCTCATCCCCCTCTTCTTTTACCCCTCCTCTTCCCCCCCTCATCCCCCTACAGCAAGAAGAGGAAGAGGGGGGGGGGGTGTGAGGAAGGCACTCTAGACCTGTGTTCATCCTCACTTTCCTTTGACCACCAGACGTGTCACTCAGTGCTTTCACGAGCCGAGGAGTGAAAGTTTGTTATATGGTTTTGTTTATAGGAGGAATTGGGTGTTGTTATTTTTTATTTACGTTTATTTTGTGTTGGTGTATGTTTGTGTGGTGTTTGTTTATATACAGGTATGTGTATAATGTATGTATGTATGTGTGTATATATGTAGGTAAGAGTGTGTGTGTGTATCATGGTAGCATCCCTAAACTAGAATACAGTCATACACGAGATAATCCCCCCTGATGAACAACTCTTTCCTTAAGTTATAATAAAAGTAATTGTTTTGTTTATTCATGACCCAAATTCATCCCAGCTAGTTCAGTATTATGTAACTATATATAAATTCTGTATATTTACTTTGTCATTATTTACAAGTTTATTTTAGTTTCTTTTGATGTTTATTGATTTATTTTGTTGTTCCAGTTTATGAGTTATTTATATATATTTAATAAACTTCAGGTATTTTTCTTCACTGTTTTGGTAATTGATCTTTCCCCAGAATTCACTTGGTTAGGTTAGGGTAGGTTAGGTTAAGGTTAGGGTTAGGTTAGGTTAGGTTAGGTTAAGGTTAGGTTAGGTTAAGGTTAGGTTAGGTTAGGTTAGGTTAGGGTTAGGTTAGGTTAGGTTAGGGTTAGGGTATTTTCGCTGGCAAGGTCATTAGATATTGTTGAGAAATGTCTTCCTTCAGCAGACAGCCTCCTCCTCCTCCCTTCAGCAGACAGCCTCCTCCTCCTCCTCCTCCCTGCGTGAAGTCTCGATTGGAAGTTCTTAAGGTTTTTCTAAATTTCGTTGTTTTATTGTGTTTAGTTGACTGTGAGTGTCATCCCCAAGTGGTTGTGCTGGTGTTTGTCTCTGTTTTAACCTTTTATTACAGTGTTAAAGGAGTGTTATAGTTTTGTCCTTTATGACAGCGTGAAGGTCAGTGGGGGAAGGAGGGAAGTTGGTGGGTCAAGAGACTCAACCCACTTTGCTCACGTCTGTTGTTTCTTAATTACTGTACACACACAGGTATCTTCACTTTCTCGCCTGGTTGAGTACTTCTGTTTTATGCTGAAATACGTGATCAGTTTTCTCCCCCAGGCCCCCTCCTCCTTCAGCCCCTCCTCCACCCGCTCCTGGACGTGTGTGTGTGTGTGGCCACCACAAGTCTAACTCGACGCTCCTGCAGTGCACGTGTCACCAGCACCTCCTTTGTTTCTCACACAGGGTCCGCATGCGTCAGCGGTCTAAGCGTTGGCGCCCTCGAAACTGGCGACGGTCGTGGAGTCAGGGCGTGAGGGATGTGGCCGCTCATACCCACACCCACGCCCACACCATCAGCCACACGCATGGATCCATTCCGGCCGCCCGCGAGGATGAAATTGAGTACTGCTGGCGTGAGGGTGAGTACTGAGTCATGTTACGTCGCCCGGGGCTCAAGGGACACAGTTGTTTACATCCACTATAATGTATTAAACACTATATGGCTCTTTAAGAATAAGGAAAATCAATGAGTTATCAAGACCTGTACTTCCCAGCCTTCGTCAGGTTCTCCAGACAAGTGACTGATGAGATTGCAGGTCTTGGGTAAGTCACTTGAGTCATGGTGGACGGCGAGCCTTACTGGCAG
The DNA here is from genome assembly GCF_018991925.1 of Homarus americanus. Taxonomy (NCBI): domain Eukaryota; kingdom Metazoa; phylum Arthropoda; class Malacostraca; order Decapoda; family Nephropidae; genus Homarus; species Homarus americanus. The sequence goes on along the minus strand of NW_024747780.1, from coordinate 78,483 downwards.
TGGTCAGACTTATGAGATTTTTTCCATATTTTGATGTTATGAAATTCGGTCGTTTAGATGACAACAGTAAAAGAGAAAATGTTTGGTTTCAAGTGTGGGTGATACTTGTACAGTGTTGAGCCCCGAGGCAGTGTTTGTGGTGGAGGAGCAAGGTTGTCGGGGCGGGCTTAGCATGGAAGCCCGTGGCAGGGCCTGGGGCTGAGGCTCACGGCCCCGCCAGCCCTAAGGCCACACTCACACCAGGGAAAGCAGAACACTTGACCACGCCTCCTAAATAAAATAAAAATTACCCAGACTCTACAACTTTCTTTTTTGTTGACTGCAGTGGATATGATGAAGCTCAGAGCAGTGTTGTAGACTGATGCACCAGAAACGAGTCGAATCACTTTCTCGCCTCTGATATTTCCTGCAGGACGTGTACCAGGCCGCCTCTCACGGTGATGCAGTGAAAGTCGAGCTATAGAGGTTTACTGATAAGAGATGTCTGATTATAAACTGAGACTTCTAATGTTCACTGCTAATAAGACAATAACAGCGAGAGGCATCCATTAGGCACCATTTAGGAAGCGTGGTATAGTGTTGCTTGTGGCTTATGTGTTTTAAAGGTGCTTAACATGGTGGCGGTGTTCACTTACAGGGGACGTACACTCATCAAAACTCTGAAGTCATCTGTGTTGCAGGTAAGTGTTGAAGTTTTTGTGTTGGAGCAGCCTTGTGCACCACAGCGAGGGACCTAAAGGTAAGTTACCCTTGCAGGATACTGATAATGAGCCGGGAATCACACGGCATGAAGACCAATGTACTCCAAGTCATCCTCTGTGATATCTACATCTTCCCGCCGCTGGGGGATTTTGACTTTACAGTGACTGCATTGACATCGGCAACTTTTCTCTCGTTTACTTGTCCGGCGACTTTTTCATCATAGTCTGGCGCGAAAACACAGGCATTACTGAGTTTCTGTCGACATGCATAGGAGTGAAGTGCTGCGTCTAGTGTTTGGTAACGACGTGCTTGGAAACAATGGTGGCGTCTTATTGTGTCAGTGTGGGGGGGACAGGGAAGGTGCTGATGTAGAGTTGGTCATCAGTTGGTGAGGGTGTTGTGTCGCCTGCCTGGCCTTCACTCCTACTGTCCACCAACTGATGAGAATTGTGTTTATATTGAGCTTCTTCCTCTGCTTTACGTCTCTGCAACATTATTGACCCATTTTCATGATTTTATAGAGTATTTGCAATCACTGGTAACGTATAAGTCAAATTTCCTGTTTTAAAAATCTATTCTTAGTATATTTGAGTTGGGGTAAACCTTTGATATATGTATTTACATATACATCTACATATACACGATAATTGCGTAAATATCTGTAGATCTCGCCAGGTGTAAGTAACTTTGAACACCCTGTACACGTATCGTAAAATGTGAATTCAATAACCTTGGCTTTATTGTTAGGTTTTGAAGATTTGTTTGTCCCCAGCCTTGTGTAATGGTGGAAAGTCGTGTGCCGTTTGATTTAGTTACGTGTGTAGATCTGCTGTGAAAAAACTAAAATTAGTAAGTTTTAATTCTTGACGTGGATGTGGGCTCATTCTTGACGTGGGTGTAGGCTATTCTCGAAGTAGGAAACAACTAAAAACCTCTAGAATAACCGGTTTGTGTGAGTAAAAAAAAAACAAATTTTCACAAACCTGTAACTGGTGAAGTCTGCCCTAAAAAACTCAACTCAGCGTAATTCATAGAAAACTTAAATCTAAACTTAGAGTTAAGGGGTGACTATACTATCTTGAACCTTCGTCGCCCATGGCTTATTACACGTTGTTTACTGTGGGGAAAGTTCGTTTCTGTCTTGGAATTTGTTAGAATATTTTGTGTAAATAACCCTTGAGTTGTGGATACTGAATCAAAGTAAAAACAAAACAAAAACATAAATAACATTCAAGTTCTCGAAAAAATTTAGTGGTTTTGTTTTCACTTAAGGATGATTTAAGAATTTGTTGAAAGTTACGACGTTGAAGTTTTTACGATCGAGATTGTTAGCTGACAGATGACGGAGGAACTAGCCAGGTCTTACGCCGTTGCTGTTTTAAAATTTCATGTTTACTGTTCCATCGTTGCTGTGTTAATATTCTTTATTTATAATTAACCTCCGAAAGAAAGACATTGATATATTTAATCTTGATGAGTTTGCCGTTAATAGAGCCACAGTGTCACTACAGAAGGTAAAATAAATACTTGAATTAATATCAAAAAGGTTTATGGGTACTTAAATTCACTCCTATTTAGGCCTATGCTTAACCAAAACAACATAGACAAAAAAAATGATTGTGTTTGCTGAAATAAATACATTCCTTGTTCTTGTGTTTGTATTAAGAGCTTCCCTAAACAGTAAAAAAAAAACGAAGAAAAGTTATATTGGTCTTAATTTGCATATGAAGACCGGAAATTAAGAAACCAGCGGCACCATTAGAGGCTCTCAAGTGTTAGTCCTTTGATGACGATGAATGAGTCTATTGATAAAGATAACTTGACCTCGACCATGATAATTATATCCCTTTAACTACGATAGCTGCATCCATTTAAGCACGATAACTACTCCCCCTTAACTACGATAGCTACACCACTTTACGATACCTGCACTCCTCACGGTAACTACACCTCCTTAACCACGATAACTTGTACCCCTTACGGTAACCTTGTCGATATCAAATCCCACCACCGTTGCTAAAACTCTTAAGGCTTTCTCTCTCCCATTAAGAAAACAAACAACAAAATGAATAGAAAGTTCACTTGTGTTTTTACCTCGCTATTAAAATTGCCAGAAGGAGTGAGTGAGTGAGTTGTTTGGGATGGAGTCAGGACTTCAGAACCCCCAGGTGGTAAAAAAAATACTCACACGTACTGAATGACAACTACACCTCCTGAGCCTTCTCCTGAGCCGCCGTCGCCTCCTTCTGCCTTAAGCATATAGTCGTGTCGAGGCATAGAAAAGGAGAGAGAAAAAAAATTACAAAGAGAAAGTTGTAAAGAATGTAAAGTGAGAACCATTAGGGGTTTATTACATAGGTGTGAAATGCATTGTAATGACAGGTGTGTGGTGATGTTTGACAGGTGTGTGGTGATGTTTGACAGGTGTGTGGTGATGTTTGACAGGTGTGTGGTGATGTTTGATAGCTGTGTGGTGATGTTTGACAGGTGTGTGGTGGTGTTTGACAGGTGTGTGGTGATGTTTGACAGGTGTGTGGTGTTGTTTGACAGGTGTGTGGTGATGCTTGACAGGTGTGTGGTGTTGTTTGACAGGTGTGTGGTGATGTTTGATAGGTGTGTGGTGTTGTTTGATAGGTGTGTGGAGATGTTTGACAGGTGTGTGGTGTTTGACAGGTGTGTGGTGATGTTTGACAAGTGTTCATTTACTACGCAGATTCGATTTACACTTGAAATTGACAGGTATGTAGATATTTGACAGGCGTTTCTGCTACGATAAAGGTTTCCGTTTACTAGACAGGTGGTATTTGTATTGAATTGACAGGTGTGCATTGATGTTGGACAGGTGTTTCTTATACATGATGCGAAAAGGGCATCTGTCTACTACACCAGTTTGAGTTTAATTAAATTTATAGGTCTTGCTGTGTGATTTCTGCCTCTGTTTGTACGTTAATAGATGTTGTTTCAGCTGTATGAGTTGAGGGGGTGAGTGACCTGAGTAACCATGTGAGTGAGTGACCGAATGTATAAGTCAATCTGTGAGTGAGTAACAGTGTAAGTGAATAACAGAATGAGTGAGTGAATAGGTGAGTGAGTAACATTATGAGTAGATGAGTAACAGTATAAGTGACTGTTATGAATGAGTGACCGTATGAACGAGCGGAAGATAGTGAATCACCACCCACGTGTATACCCCACAGGAAGACGGAGACGTAAATCAAGAGTATGAAAGGAAGGTTCCACTTAGACCTCAGGATCAGCCAGTCGAGTGGAAGATACTGGAAGGAGTTTAGTTGTTTCTGTGAGAGATTATTGATGATGGAGGCAATGAATAGGAGATGGAAGGGAGAAATGATTAGAATACAGGTAATACATAGGAGATACAGGTGATACATAGGAAATACAGGTGTTACATAGGGAATACGGGTGTTATATAGGAAATACGGGTGTTACATAGGGAATACGGGTGTTATATAGGAAATACGGGTGTTACATAGGAGATACGGGTGTTACATAGGAGATACGGGTGTTACATAGGAAATACAGGTGATACATAAGAAATACAGGTGTTACATAGGGAATACGGGTGTTACATAGGAAATACGGGTGTTACATAGGGAATACAGGTGTTATATAGGAAATACGGGTGTTACATAGGAAATACAGGTGATACATAGGAAATACAGGTGTTACATAGGGAATACAGGTGTTACATAAGAAATACAGGTGTTACATAGGGAATACGGGTGTTACATAGGAAATACGGGTGTTACATAGGGAATACAGGTGTTATATAGGAAATACGGGTGTTACATAGGAAATACAGGTGATACATAGGAAATACAGGTGATACATAGGAAATACAGGTGTTACATAGGGAATACAGGTGATACATAAGAAATACAGGTGTTACATAGGAGATACGGGTGTTACATAGGAAATACGGGTGTTACATAGGGAATACAGGTGTTATATAGGAAATACGGGTGTTACATAAGAAATACATGTGTTACATAGGAGATACGGGTGTTACATAAGTCACTTAATATAGGTTTAAGTTTACGTGTGGATGAATATATAGTGAGCACTGGTTTAAGATTTCGACTCTTTGGTTTTAATGAGTTTTATTAATTTATTTTCGTTTTAGGTTTATTTGTATTGACTTTAAATAATAATGACGTTTAATTGTGTTTTAGTGTAACTGTCGTGAAGGGGGGTGAGTGGTGTTGACTTAAGAGCGAGTGGTGTTGCTTTATGAGCGAGTGGTGTTGACTCATGAGTGAGTGGTGTTGACATATGAGTGAGTGGTGTTGACTTATGAGTGAGTGGTGTTGACTTATGAGTGAGTGTTGGGGTGTACAGGTGGTTGTATTTCTTGCTTGCCGCGGTGTGCCCCAGACAGCCGGGAGAAAGCTGTGATGCGTAACGTTAGCGGGAACCCCACTAGCCAGCCAGCCACCACTACCAGCAGCCACTATCAACCACACCACAACTACCACCATCACCACTACTTCCAGCCACCATTCCATATTCCGCATCGCTTGCTTGCTTCCTGACCAACCCCCACCCCCACCCTACCCCACCTCCACCCCAACTCTTCCCACCTCCACCCCACCCCACCTCCACCCCCCTCCACCCCCCTCATCCTCCGCCCCCACCACATTAATATCTTTCTCACATTTTCTCCAGTGAAAGTTCCATGGCTCAGGTGGTAATTAAAGAAAGGTAGGAGGGGGTTAATCCGCCGTATACCCCCAGCAGGAGGGTCTCTCTCTCTCTCTCTCTCTCTCTCTCTCAGGACACTGTCGATGATGTCACTAATACAACACACCTCTCCTCCTCCCCTCTCTCCTCCCTCCTCCCTCCCTCCCTTGCCACGTCTGCCTCACATATGCTTCTCATTTTTGGGGTGTTATTTAAACGCCAGTCATATACACATGTCAGTAATCAGTTATTTACGATGAGGTGTCATAAATTTCCTTCGGTTTCGTTTGTTTCATTAGGTTTTTGTTTTTTTGTTTTATTGTGTTTTATTCGGGTTTATTTTCCTCCTTCCGGTGGGGTGGTGGCGGTGGTGGTGGTCTGAGCCGCGCGTCGCCAGGTTGGAGGAGGAGACGCTGGCGGTGTTGATAGAAAGTTGGAGGGTTGGTGGCGCGACGCTGGCTGGCTGCGCCCCTCCACCCCCCTCCTTCCATGCCCCAAGTACCCCCCCCCTCCCCCTCGTCCTCCTCCTCTCCATCTCACCTTCTCCCGTTTTCTCCTTCCTTCCTTTCTTCCTCCTCCAAGCTTCCTTCCTCTCAACAGTGCATCGTCTCTTTCCTTCCTTACTCTCTCACCTCCTTCATTCCTATCACCTCTCCTCCTCCCTTCGCCTTACACTCCTACCCATCGCAACCCCCCACCCCCACCTGGACCTACCTTTCCCCTCCTCCCCCCATCCCTTTCATTGCAATTTGCCACCTCCCCCCCCCCCACGCCTCCAGCCACACACCTGCGCCGCACCACAGAATGAATGAATGAATGAAAATGAAGTACATTACCTGGTCAGAGGCGCCATCGTCAATAATAATTAACGATCACCTGAAGAAAATCTCCAGCCAAGCTTATTTCACCTGAAGATTAATCACCCTGAGACTAATTTTGCGGGAGTGGGTTTAGGTTAGTGTTAGGGCAGGTGAGCATTAGGTTAACGTTAGGGTAGGTTAGTATTAGTGTGGTTAATCTTCAGGTGAAATAAACTAGGGTGGAAATTCCTCAGGTATTATACAATTGACCCATATTTTCAAACTAATGATTTAGAAATAACAACTACACGTTAATACTGACAACTAATCCATTTTACCTGATTCTCTAGTAAACGAAGGTAAAAAAAAAGTAGAAAATTAGTGAAAATCAACTAATTACGACTAAACTATAAGAAAAACGGACCTAAATGAGGTTAAGTGGTGCGCCATGTAGAGACGACGGGGTGGTATGTGTTCTGTCATTATTTTCTACCTGATTTCACTCTGGTTGTCAGGTAATATGAGTGTGTATCATTTTACGAGTGTTTTGTGTATGTGTGTGTGTGTGTGTGTGTGTGTGTGTGTGTCGAGGTGATGAAGCTTGGTTGTGTGTACAGAGGAGGCAAAAGTAGTCCATGTTGTTGTTGTATTGTACACGTGTAATTAAATTGGTTCATAGATTCACCTGGTTCTTGTTACCTGTATATATGTGTTTGGTTGAGGAGGGGGGGGGGGTATTTATGTGTTGTGTGGTTGGTACCTGTGCATATGTGTGTTTTGTTGTACTATTGTGTTTGTGGTTGAAAGGGGGTGGGAGTCAGGTACAGTGGTATGGTGTGGTAAGATGTGATGAAGTGTGATGTAAAATTGTAAATGATAAGAACAGTAAAGCTTATTTAGGAAGTACATTTAAGTGTATCAAGCTTATATGTATATTAATGGTAAAATAGTAAACCTTAATTAGTATGTGCATATTTTGGGGGGCCAGTGTATGTGTACGTTACCTGTGTGTGTGTGTACGTTATCTGTGTGTGTGTGTGTACGTGCGACAGTGGTGGAAACGATCACGGTTACAGCAGGGGGAGGGACATCGTTTTAAGTTGGGGGAGCTGACGGAGAAAGAATAAATGTAATCGAAAACACGACCCGACAGGTAGAAAGTTGGTTTACCTGTCGAGCGAGACGATGCCCTCAGGTAGCCAGACTGTCTTGCCCGATACCTCACTCTTGTGGAACAGAGTTATTGGATATACTTTACTTTATACTGTTTTAATGGCGTAACTGAAGATTAGACACCCTAATTTATTTCACCTGACGATTAGGATGTCTATTCTTCAGGTAAAATAAACTAGGGTGTCTATTCTTCAGGTCAGTCGTTGATATACACAGGTCCTTCATTAGCCAAAGTCTTCTTAAACACCATTCATAAAATTCTTCACTTTCTTCATAACACAAGAAGTTATTAAGTTTATTTTCACTAGTGTTTTTCTTTTTTGGTATTATTTATGAATTTCTTCACTTATACACGATGTAGAAATGTGTATATTTTGTATTATTCATTAACCCATCATTCTCCTGTCAGTTCCACCAGCCAGACTCGAATGAAAGTTGATTGATCCCGTCTACACACTTTCTCTTCACTGTTGACAGAATCTTAAAATTTACGTAGAATAAATAGAATAATTCCGCTGATGCATTTTTTTATGTCGTGTGATGATACAAATTTATTATCTAGTTATTTTTTTTACAGTTGTTTATGATGTGAAAGTAGAAAGCATTTTTTTTTCAAATGAATAAATGGAACTTTTTTCCTCCTTGGTGGCGATTTGATTCGATAATTAGGTTCTTATGTAATGGGACAGGTGGATTTGTGTGCGTGTGTGTGTGTGGAGAACTGTGGTGCACTTGTTGTCGGCTGATGAATGGTTCTTCTGATGGGTACAGGAGGAGGCAGGCAACGCGGCCACCAACCTGACGGAGAAGACACTGAAGCCACGTCTCTTCCTCATCTCACACTGGGATATTTGTCGTCTCCATGTTGTTGTTGTTGTAATTTTATCATTTAACCTTTCCTGTTCATTGTGTTAAACTGGTTGTGATTAGGGAATTGTTGTAGTTTTTCATCTATGTCGTATGGTTGTGATATTGTTATAGTATTGTGTTGTAATGTGTTAATGTAACTGTGAATATTTATCTTAACGTGTGTGTGTGTGTGTGTGTGTGTGTGTGTGTGTGTGTGTGTGTGTGTGTGTGTGTGTGTGTGTTTAGCTGGTGGCCAACACACGTGTACTCCTTACAGACAAATAAAACCTGTTCAGAAAAATCATTACACTCGTAGAATTAAATGCTAAGTACATGTATGTGTTTTTGTCAGGGTTTCACAAGTGTTATTTGATTATATATATTAAATGGAACATCCTCAGGTCAAGAGCAATGGTCATTTATTAAACACAGATATTCCCGCCATCTTGAGTGTTGACATTGCAAATTTGTGTGTGGATTTCGACCATTTTGCGTCACTAAGGTTGTGTGTTGCGAAAACTTCAGTGAGCGAGCGTGTTATAAAAGCCTTCTCAGTCATCCACCATAATATTGATGTTTCATAACGTTCTGTTTGACGGGTGACTATCATACCGGCTGAACTTTCCAGTCACTAGTATATATAAATATTTTTATTTTTTACCCTTTCTGGCTTGTGATATGGATGAGGAAATGGGCTCATTGCTTGCTCCATTGTGAGTCTGCATTGTTGGTTAGGTTCCATTGTGTGTGTTGGGTTGACTGTAGCGAGAATCCAAATCATCGTCATACAGTTGTACCTGGATGTGAGACAATGTTGAGTGTTGTATGTGCGACGGCGGCGGAAAGTGGTACACAGTGCAAGAGAATGTGTGATCGAGGGGATGAGTTTCATTTTTCAAGATGGTGTGACGGGTGTATGGCCAATGTCACTCGTGTGTGTGTGTGAGGGGGTGCACTGGGTACGCTATTGAACGTCCACTTAAGATATAAATTAGTTCAAAGGCTATGTGATGGTGTCAGCTACGCCATCTTCCACACTCGGGTAGATTTAGAGGTCACTAGTCACAAAAATTAACCAGAACTCATTATCTTGCGTACAGGAGACGATGCACCGTTGCTTGGCGTCGCCGTGTTGAATAAATAGCTCGTCACTGGCACCCTCCCAAGTCTTGCTCACCGTTAGCTATACTGATCTCTTTAATAAACAGATACTTTTAAGAGGTCATGATATAATTAGAATTTAATATTTATCTACCATGAGTAAAGTTTGTTGTATGATTTTATAGGACAATTGATGTTCAAGTTCCGTGTGGAGGCGGGAGCAGTTGTGAGGTTCCATATTTGGCGCCGTATCGGAACCTTCAGAGACACGAGGACTGAATGGATGGTTCCTTTTCCTAATCCTGACCGAGTAATTTCACTGTTTAAAAACCGCCATAATTACAAACCACCTTAATCATATCGTCTGATCACAGAGAGTTGCTTGTTTGCCTCCCAGAAGCTAGTGGTGGCGTGTGGCGACTAAGCGAGTGATCTCTACGCTGCTGGTGTGGTGATCATCTCAGGGACTCAGTGTAGTGGCGGAGGGCAACGATGGTGGTAGTGTTGCTGCTGCTGTCACCGTCGCCCTCCTTTATAACCAGTTTTCTAGAAATTATTGTGCGATATTTCTATACGTGTTTGTGAAGGATTGTTAATTTTATAAGTGAGTGACATTAGAAAGAACTAAGAATGGAAATTTCCTTGGTGTACTTTTTTTTTGTATTTACCTTAAGTGGAATAAACTTGGTTGTGAAGCGTTTTTGTTGATGGCAATTATGAAAATAAAAATATACGAAGTGCTTGTTATTGGTGTACATATGAAGATATCTGTCAGTCCATCCAACCTGACATACATACGTGCACTTAACGGTGGAAAAAGAAAAGTAGGAGGAAGAGGAGGAGGCGGCGGCGGGGTAAAGGAGTGTGGGAGGTGAGGGACGGAGGGAAGAGAGACGGAGTGGAAGAGGAAACCGCCAATTATAGAATAACACTGTTGCTTACATTCTCTTAAAACCCTCACAGACATGGATGTGTTATCGTGATTATAAGACAAATTGGGTGACTTTGTGTCCTAGAGGTCTTGTGTTATTCGACCGGTAACCTAACCGGGTGATTTTAGGGAAAGTAATAACATACGTGGTCAATTATCTTAATGAAAATGTAATTAAACAACAACAAAATTAATTAGTTTATCACTTGTTTATTAAGATAATTACCGGTAACAAGTTAGGTATTTAGTCAGCAGTTAATTAATCACTAGTGGAGTAAGATTGCAAACAAGTTGTGTGGTCACTGTAATCTCGTTGTGGTAGGGAGGTCATCACGATTAATTAACTTCAGGTAATTCAGGTACCAGGTGTTCATATAGGTGTCTGCAACCAGGTAATTAAATTGCTCAAAAGTTATCCCCGCAGGTGTTATTAGTGTGAGAGCTAATTCAGTTGAGTAGGTATTAACAGCTAACTAGAAGTGTAGCTTAACCCTGTTGGTAATATAGGGAGTGGGAGGTGCTGGTGGTGGAGGACGGACGTGATGGCGAGGGAGGGAGGGAGGGTGTGGTGATGATATCGAGGCGGTAGAGAGGGAGGGAAGGTGATGGTGTTGTGTTGGTGGGGGCCAGTAGGGCACGCTGGCCTTGCTTCAACAAAAGAGCGAATGTGAAGGGAATGCTGTTGCCTCCTTAGCGGCCCCCAGGTGACGCATCACAGAAACTAAAAATATTTAACGGGGGAAAGAAGGACTGGTTTTTCTTCAAATTTTCATATATTTTTTGTTGTAGTTAATAAGTTGACTTGGTGTCTGTGCTTCAGGACCTAAGATGTTGAAGCACAATAATACGTATGAACAACTATGTCAGATCTCCAAAAGTTGCAAAAATTATACTATATTTCGATTTTTTATATAAGTTATTTTACCAGTTTATTTTCCTTTTAATAACTAGGTAAGACTCTCTTATCAAGTGTGTATTGCTGCATTACCACTGTTAGTGATGTTATGAAAGCAACAGACTTAAATGTGACCTAAAACGTAATCCATAATAGTGTGTACGAGGCTAGCATCCACGGGCTGAGGGACTGAGCACTGGAGGGGTGTGGACCCATCTGGAAAACCCTTCAACCGGACCTTGACGAATAACAATAAATAATAAAAAAAAAGTGACCACAAGGATTAAAAAAGACGAAACCGCGAATGTGAGAGGTTAAAACAAAGTGATAAAACGAAGAATATACAAGAAGTGTTTGTCAGTGTAGAGAGATTGGCTGCCCTGACTTTGTATATGTCAAGTGTTTGTGTTTTGAAGGATGATATCGCCTATAGTGATTGTGCCCTCCCGTGACGCCCCTGTAACACGTGCAGGATGAAGGCAGCAGGCAGGGTGTGAAGGTACAGCGATCATACCTCTCATGCTGCAGCAACCAAACATGACGCTCACGTTCCTTGAGTCTTCCGCCAACCACTGTGAACGTAAGATAGCATATACTTTTTGTTTGTCCGGACATATTATCTGAATATTTTGGCCATATTTTGTTGTATTTATTCTATGTTGTGAAATATTTATAAATATACCAACCACAAAGCCTAGGTTTATTGTTTAAGGTGAGGGACACTCGCCTCCACACAGTAACTCGTTGGGGGAAGATTATATGACTATCACACATTATTATTGTCTCTTGATCATCACCACGGTCTTATTTTCATAGTTATTACCTGTTATTGATAGTATAGATATTTACTTGAACCAATTATGTGCTCGTTACAATTTCTTCATTACTAATTACTGTATAAATCGTAATTGTAAGACGTACAGTTAGTGATTATCGTTTCTCTCACCAAGGATCTTTTTTGTTGTTTTAATGATTTTTTTTAATTTATCATTCGAAGGTGTACAGTTGCCAGCGTTCATATTGGAATTTGTTGAGGAATTTCATGTAAGTAGGAAATAAACTACACTGTCCTTAGAAATTGATACGGGTTATATTAGCTATGATGAGCTTAGACGTTGATACGGGTTATATTAGAAGTGAGCTTAGACGTTGTTACGGGTTATATTAGAAGTGAACTTAGAACTTGATACGGTTTATATTAGCAAAAATTAAGAGTTACTGGCTTAATCCATATTAGTATTGAGTAGAGATCAGGTTAGCCTTGTCTGTCTGTCTTAGTACTGGAGCCGGTATTGGGAAGCGTACTTAGTCGCCTCTGTATCCACCCGGAAAAAAGATTGCCCAGCACCTCACACCTGTAGTCGTTATAGGCTCCCTTGTGTTGCACCTGTAGTCGTTATAGGCTACCTTGTGTTGCACCTGTGGTCGTTATAGGCTCCCTTGTGTTGCACCTGTGATCGTTATAGGCTCCCTTGTGTTGCACCTGTGGTCGTTATAGGCTCCCTTGTGTTGCACCTGTGGTCGTTATAGGCTCCCTTGTGTTGCACCTGTGGTCGTTATAGGCTCCCTTGTATCACACACACACACATTGACCATGTACCACCTCATTAGGAACGACCTTCACTGTGTGATTGGTAATTAAGGGGAGATGTAACCACAGGTAGTGCCTTAAGGTCTTTATTAGTGGTTTGCGTTGGTCGTACGTAGGTGGTGGTGGGTGTCGTGCCTAGGTCGTGTACCGTTGAAGTCGTGTTAGGGTGTGTGTGTGTGTGGTTCCTATAGTGTAAGTCTCATGTAGTTTAGTTGTATAGGTCTTAGGTCTTGAAACGTGTACGAAATGGCGTTCCTATGGAGGTCTTAATAAGTCGTGGTTCAGGTATAGGTCATGTTCGTCCTGTTTTAGGTCGCTGTTGTATAAGTCGTGTAGGTCACATGGGTGGCTGATGGGCCTTCATTACCATAGGCAGTAGAAGGCCAAGCTGTGTTCATTCCCTCTGATACATGAAGCGAGACTAGGTAATGATTATTTGTTATATATATATAGTAAATTATCAGTAATTAGTATGTTAAGGTGTGTAATTAGATAATGATGAAGGTGTAGATACAGGTAAACTAAAACGTGTGGAGGCTCAGTTAGCTAGCGGCTGGAAGTGACTAACCGGGTGAGTCACACTAACCTGACCGGAGTCTTATTGGGTAACTTTCCTGTCCACTTCAATACCTGGAGGAGGCCCACCAGGGGTTGTGTGAGTCGGACTACAAAACGCGATTTAGGTGGTGTATTATTTCATCAGTTTTAGTTTTGAGTTTCCAGGGAATTTTGTTCATAAAAATTTCCTACACACACACACACACACACACACAGGATGGTGACTCAGTGGACAACTACGTACAGGTGGAGTGGTGGGGATTAGTAGGGTGGAGTGGGCAGGTGGAACACGCACTACCCTCGGGGCAGGTTAGCCGCTAGCCAGCCAGGGTGACTACTGTGTGTGTAGGGTCTCTCTCTCTCTCTCTCTCTCTCTCTCTCTCTCTCTCTCTCTCTCTCTCTCTCTCTAACACAGCGCCTCCCTGTAAAAAATAATACCCTAGACACACCTCACAACTGGTGGAGGTAAACAACAGGTGTGGAGGAGGGCCGCTGCGACACACACACACACAACCTTGACCCTGCCTCTCCCTCCTCTCACTCGGTCACCTCACAGCCCTGCCACCATCCCACTGTGCCTCCTTCACCCTGGATCGCCCCCATAGACAATAGTACAGGTGTGTCTTCAGGTATTAAAGGGTCTTGAGGTAGATAATTACTTTGTATTATTAATTTGAATAACTATAGATACAGGTGTGACTATAGGTCGAGTTTGATGATAAGGAATGTAGTGTTTAATTTCAGTTTTGTTGATTTAGTACACGACGATGCAGGTACACAGATGAATACATAACATGTACGGCGATTTCAAAATAATATACACAATGTTACAAAATACAACAGTACAAGTTCAGATACAAATGCGGGTTACAGAAGTCTCAAGGTAATAGATAACACCACACAAACGAGGTGATTGGTGGCGCTAACAACAGTACAAGTTCAGATACAAATGCGGGTTACAGAAGTCTCAAGGTAATAGATAACACCACACAAACAAGGTGATTGGTGGCGCTAACAGCCCTGGTAGTTGAAGGAGCAGTAAAAATGTATTTGATTTTGATTGTTTGTTTACATTTGGTCCGTCAGCTGATGTGGGATGATGGTAAGAGAGCAACTGTAGTCATAGATGAACCTTTAGATTAAACACCCAACCTATTTCACATGAAGATTGACCACCCTAATATCCGTGGGGTTAGGGTGGTTAAAATTCAGGTGGGCCTTATGCATGACTGAAAATGAATACTGATATACAGGTAGTTAATGCAGGTATGTATAACCATTTCTGTAATATAACGTAATACTGACTGAATCTAAACCAAAAATACCCACAATAATCTCGCCAGAACCTGCAGGTGTGTGGCGTTACCAACAACACACGTGGACCCACCGTCTGGCAGTCTGGGGGTATTGTGTACATGAAGAATGATGAGGGTTTTAAAGTGACACAAACACTCCTTATTTTACGTAGTCTGTTGTCATGGCAGCTTGAAGACCATCCTCACTATCATGTATATACGTAGTGGGAAGTTGTTTGTTTTGTGTTTGTTGTTTTTTAAAGCTATTAGTGGTGGAGGGGTTATGTACAGGGCTCACGTCTGAGTCACAATTAAAACTCATTTGTGGAAAAAGGTTGAGGGGAAGGAGGGGTGGTGGGGGTGGTTGGTTGAGGGAAGGAGGGGGGGGGGGTGGCTGGTTGAGGGAAGGAGGGGGGGGGGTGTTGGTTGAGTGGAGGAGGTAGTGTCTGAGGTGTGGGTGGGTGGGGGGGTGGGGGGAGTAAGGTCTCTTGTCTCGTGAGGTGTTTAGTATCTAATTTAACTGTTTGTGGTGAGGTGGTGGTCGAGGTGAGGTTGTGATGACGGAGGCTGCGGCGTCACTGGCATCTCCCCTACACTCTGCCTGCTTCCATCATGCCTGGAGAATGGATGAATACTTTCTAATATTTTAAACGTCCTGAAGAGTTGTGATGGTGGGAGAAAGATGTGATGGTGGTGGTGGTGGGGGCAGACAGCGGGGCACCGGCAGCCGGGAAGGAGGGTAATGAAGCCTCCAAGACTTTCTTTTTCCGATTCCGGTGCCGGGCCGGAAATGACAGCCTCTGTGTGCGTGTGGAGCGGTGCACTGAGAGAGAGAGAGAGAGAGAGAGAGAGAGAGAGAGAGAGAGAGAGAGAGAGAGAGAGAGAGAGAGAGAGACTAACTTAGGGTCAAAATAAGATAGACAGAGAAATTGGGACACGTAGTTAGATAGAGGACACGTGTTGGCGGTGTTGGACATGGTAAAGGCATATACAGTCACCCACAAAAGTCCTGTCGCCTCGTCTCATGAACCACGAACCCCGAAATTCAGACTCGTGAATCCGAAGCATTTATGGACAGAATACTGGATGAGTCTCTACTGCTTCGGGTCTCATGAGGTTGAATCTCAAGCCTCGTGGAGCAGCAGAGAGGCGACGGGACTGTGAGTGACTGAACATGTGACTAGCCCTTATAGCTTGGGTGTGAAGCTTTGCACCTCCTTCACAACACTCCACTACCTCCCCCCCCTCCTCCCACCCCCTTCCTCTCCCCCTCACCTGCGTCTTCTTCCTGACCTTCGACAAATCAGCGGGTCCTGCCCAATTGTTTGGTGTAGTTTACAACCCAGACTGCATAAAGAGTGCCAGGCTGAACTCTGTGTGTGTGTTTGGCCAGCATGCAGGACGAGGGGGAGGGGTGTTATCACGCTGCCTGACAGATTGGATAAAGAAAACCTTACTGTAAATTTGATGTTCTTTTGTAAATGCTCATATTGAATAATTGGGTTATGTGGCAGGCCTAGAAAACGTCAGACCAATTGATGCAAAAGTTGAGAGCATTGTAAAATTCCCTGATCCCTCGAGAGTAAGGAGGCGTTGTTAAGATTTCTAGTGATGAGTGGATAGTATAGAAGATTGTGTAATAACTTTTTCCACTGTGGCTTGGCCTTGGGACGTCCATTGTGAAGATGTTTTTACCAAGATTAAGAAAATGTTGATTAATGCCCCAATTTTATCAACTCAAAATTATGATAAACCCGCATTTCAGTCCGTCGTCACCAACCACTGCTAGTTGTTATATCTTAGTCACCATTAACTAATTTACGTTCTGGTTCGATGGGGGAGTGTCAATATGGCGCCATAATCATGCTGTGACTCTACCCTAACCTCAGTATGTTATCATATTCCCAGATTACATAAAACCACATATATATAAACGTTTGGTAATCTGGTCCTGGTTGTTTATGGGCGAAAATCACATCCACATCATAACCAAACTCCGCCTTATGAGATAATTACAGGAATTACAGCGATTTTTACGATAGTCCCAAAAGAAATCGTCTGCTTTTATCTCATATTACGGATGATTTCGTAATTTATCAATCTTAGAAAATTGTTCGTATTGTAACGTTATTCTGAGTGATGTTGGCTCATAGCGAGACTGGTCGACCTTCCCATCATTGCCAGCTTCTTATTATGCTTAATGCTGGGCCAATCTGGTGGTGGGGGAGGGGGGGGGTAATAGAGAAGGCCTGTTAGAGCTTCCCGTTCCCGCCCCCTCCTACCCCCCCTCTCCCTTACCCCCCCCCAACACCATAACCCCTGACCTCAGCACGCGCCCTGACACACTCACAGGGGAAAGTCTGTTAATGCTCTCTCGACACTCCCCTCCCCCACACACACACACACTCGTTAACCCCGACTCACACTGTATAATGCCCTTATTCCTCCCACGCTTATCATACCACACACCTTGTTATCGTAGGTGAATCTGTATTGTCACACACACACACACACACACACACAGTTGTCCCTCTTACACACCTCTCACTTTCGCTCATCCACCTCACCTGTTATACCTGTCATACGTAATGCATCTTCAATCATCTACGAGTATTATACATGTCGTTATCGATGATATATATATGTTATAATCCTGTTATATCCGTTACGTCTCTCATGTCGTAACTCACCACCCACCATTGCTGTCATGTCACGCGTCTCTCTCTCTCTCTCTCTCTCTCTCTCTCTCTCTCATTATCTGCAGGTTGTATCTCATAGTGAATTTTAATATTTATTTTATCTAAAGTATTATAACCCTTTGAGGACGATGGTTTAACCCTTTGAGGACGATGGTTTAACCCTTTGAGGACGATGGTTTAACCCTTTGAGGACGATGGTTTACCCCGCCGCCTCCCTCAGACGAACCACTCCCAACCCCTGAACCAAATACTTAAAATACTGAGTCAATCTCTGCCGGTAGGGGGTGAAGGAGGCGGTGTAGGAGGAGTCACTCGGGAAGGTGTTGTCTCGTCGGTAAAAATGAACTTTATATTTCCGAGTACCGACGGAAAATGTTCCTAATGTTGGAGAAAATGTTGTAAATATAGTTGTCGGCCATTTTGAAAAAGGATAGATAGATAGATGGATGTGGATGGATTGGTGGGTAGATAGATGGATAGGTAGATAGATGATAGGATGGAAGAAGGGAAGATAGACTGAATGTACGGGTTGGATGAGGAGAGAGAGAAAGATGAAAGCTAACGAGGAGAGGAGACAAAGGTTTCACTGTAGTTAAGATGTAATTAAGAGTATCCTTCACCACGTCTTAAGCGAGTCATGCAAGATACCTGTTCCCTCCATCCCCTCTCCCTTAGTTTACCTGTGGCACCATCCCCCCCCAATTAACCTCTACTGAATTACCTGTCATCATCCTCACACACACGCAGGTAAGTCTGATTTCAATTAAAACACACACACACACACACACACACGAGATGCAGTAGGTGGTAATGACGAACACAGTCACTGCCAAAACACTATTTCCGCCCTCAGGAACCCGGCCATTAACAGGTGAAAAGGCGAGGAGGGGGGTCAAGGCAGGTGAGGGGGAGGTGTTCAAGTGAGGCAGTGTTCAGGTGAGGGGGGGGAGGTGTTCAGGTGGGAGGGGAGGTGGGTCATGGGGAGGTGTTCACGTGGGGGAGAGTTCAGGTCAGGGGAGATGTTCAAGTAAGGAAGTGTTCAGGTGAGGGTGAGAGTGTGTCTAGGTGAGGGGGAAGTGTTCAAGTGAGGGAGGCAACAATAATGAAGATGCCTTACCTGGTAGTCAACCAACACTCACACCACGAACAATAGGTGTGGGGGGGAGGGGAGGGAGGATGGGAAACCCCCCCTTCCCTCCCCCCAAACTAACATTGTCAGCTGGCGAACAATTGCGTATAGGAAAAAGGTGTCAGTTTTTGCGCCTCTGGGTAGGTGAGAGAGAGAGAGAGAGCTGTGGGTGAGAGGGTAGAGAAAGAGGAGGAGGAGGAGGAAGAAGAGAGAGGGGGGGATGAAACTTGCTTGAACTTGGATAATTGGGGCGATGAATTTAGACATATTTGACCCATTTTCTTTAATAGCAATTCGTCCATTTGCTTTATTACCATTTTCAAGTGTTTATCCTCTCTCTCTTTCTTCACATCATTATCAACATCTGTCTCTTTAATTCTTTATGCCAGTGAAAGTTGTAATGTCAATTTGCCTCCTTAAGAAAAAAAAATAACAGGGATTTCTCCATTTTTTTTCGTGACGTCAGAGTTTTATCATGACGTCAGTTTTTTTATGACGTCAGAGTTTTTTTTATGACGTCAGAGATCAGTGACCCATACAGCTGGGATTAATTCACCATCTGACTTCTTGTGTCTTGAGTTCGAGTGGGACCGAGAGTGTATCTTGAGTGTATATGATAAGTGTCTCCAATATTAAGTCCAACCATGAGAATAATTTAACCCAAGTGCCTTTTACTACTCACCTGTAATGGAAGACAAAGGGAGGGAAGGCAGGGGGGGGGGGGTCAATATCTTACCTGTTACCTTAGCAATTAGTCATGCAGGTAAGGTTGATGTTGGTTATCATACTGTTTATGGCCCTCGGTGGTGTTGTCATGTTGTTGTGCCGTTATATCCCTGACCCCACTGCCAATTAAGGTTTAATTACAGGTGAGAGGTGAGGTGTGTGTCTCAGGGTCAGGTGAGGTAGGTGGCGGTGTGGATGCTTGGCCAACCTGCTTATACACACACACACACACACACTCACTCAATCAATCAGTCAACTTTCTTTTCTCTCTCTCTCTCTCTCTCTCTCTCTCTCTCTCTGTCTTAGAAACTCAGCCACACCCCAAGATGTACTAATTAACTTTCGTGACATTAGAGAGAGATAAAAAAAGAGAAAGTAAGGAGAGAAAGTACAGAGAGAGAGAGAGAGAAAACGAAGAAATGAAATATGAAAATGAACTCACTAAATTATCCATCGAAAAAGAATTAAGACTCACAGGTATAAATTGATATTATTAAATTCTTGGGCACCTGAATCACTCTCAGGGTCGTTACGTCAGCACCTTCGTCAGTAGTAAGGTGTTCCATTCCAGATTCCCCAATAAGATATAATAAATTCCTGAGTGTTTTTCTGTCTCGGTACGTTCTGCAAACAGGTGTGCTCCATTGGTTTTTTTTTATAAAGAGTAGCGTGATAGGTGGTAGGGGGAAGGTGGGGTGGTGGATATGGTAGAGGGTGGAGATTGTGGGGAGAGGGGTTATCCATTTTACATACCTGCTGAGTCTGTGGTACTATATAGCCTACATATATCCCTCCCCTCTCGTGTACTGAAGGCGCTGCAGGTGTGTGTTTTTATAGATCCTGCAGGTGTGTATGTGTGTGTGTGTGTGACCTCTGATGTATGCTGGTGTGAGAGAGAGAGAGGCACAGTATCCAGTTTTTCAGTGGAGGAACTTACCTGTCCTATTAAGACGCGTTACTTTATTGTTCGAGCATTATACTGTTAACTTCCGGTGGTCTTATGAAGTGGCGAAATATCATCAGCATTAGTCTTTGTTAATTATTAGACTTGACGACGTTAAAGTGTACTGTATGTATGTGGTGTTATGAAGGTCACTAGTTATTTATGAAGTAATTGAGTTATTGTCTATGATATTTGAGAAGTTAAGTCGGACGCAATCATGTTAGCTCTCTCTCTCTCTCTCTCTCTCTCTCTCTCTCTCTCTCTCTCTCTCTCACACACACACACACCAGGACGTACTTAACACTGTACTAAGTTCCGGTGCTTCACATACATACATACATACATACATACATACATACATACATACATACATACATACATACATACATACATACATACATACACACACCGCCTTGATAATGTGTGTTTAAATACGGGTTGTGTTCCTGTGTTTAATGTGTGGAACGACCTACAACACCTATTAGAAACCTTATTTTAATGAGTGTTTATTAATATTAACCACCTTTTAATTAGTGGTTAGTTTATTTTTATATCTTTTACCAGTACAAACGCCAATATTAACCATTAGGAAAGCTGACATTATTCTCTTGTTGAAGTTTTAATTATAATCACATAATTAATTTCCCCACCTCCAGTTTATTTCACCTGATGATTAAACACCTTTACTACCAGGGGGGGTTTGGTTAGATTAGATTAATTTAGGTTAAGGTTAGGTTAGGTTAGGTTAGGTTAGTTTAGGTTAAGGTTTGTTAATCTTAAGGTAAAATATATTGAGATGTGGCTAATTTTCAGGTGATTAGTGTGTGTGTGTGGAAAAAGGGGTTTATTTCTCCCGACACTCGACTCACCTGACAAAACAGAGAGAGTGGTGGCGATTTCCGGTACCTGACGGAGACTTCTGGGCCTCCTGCAGGTGTTAGGTGAAGATCTTGGGCCTGTCAGGGAGGGAGGAGAGGTGAGGTTAAGTTGAGGAGGAGAGGAGAAGGTGAGGTGGGGAAGAGAGAGGGGAAGGGGTTGGGGAGTATCACGGACCTGTCAGGAGGGAGGAAAGGTGAGGGTGAGGTAGGAAGTGTTGGTTAACATTACGGGTCTGCCAGGGAGAGGGTGAGGAGGAGGAGGAGGAACAGGAAGAGAGGGTGGTGGAGATAAGAAGGAAGAAGAGGAGAGGGTGAGGAGGAGGAGGAGGAAGAGAGGGTGGGTGAGATAAGAAGGAAGAAGAGGAGAGGGTGACAGTAAAAGTGTTAGTAAAAATAGATGAGGAAATTAGCAGGGAAAGGAGGGAGGAAGGAAGGTAGATGAGGAGGAAGAGGAAAGAAACAAAGGTAAAAGGCAAAGGCGAGAGAAAAGTAGTAAGCAGAGAGAAGATGGAGGAAAGAAAGGACACACACACACACACCACACACACACACACACACACACACCCACACACACACACACACACACACACACACACACACACACACACACACCCACACACACACACACACACACACACACACACACATACACACCCACACACACACACACACACACACACACACACACACACACACACACACACACACAGACACACACCCTGCGGGTCACCAGTGAAAGCCAATGTAGCCAGACAAGTTGTTTTATACACCTCCAGACGTGGGTAAATTCTTCTCCTCCCCACCCTCCCGCCCCCACCTAACCTTACTCCCACCCCTGCCATCCACATCCCCTACTTCTTCCCTACTTGCTCCCCTCATATCCTCCCCACTCCCTCCCCGACTCCTTCTTACCCTCCTACCCTCACCTCTTCTCCCCACCACTTTAGTACATATAGCGAGAGTTGTGTGTGATGGAGCCACAGTGCCTAAGTGGTATCCTGATAACAGAGGTGTACTTGTGTGGGTAGGTGGGCAGTAAGAGTAGTTAGCAGTGAAGAACGAGGTGATTTTGAGTGTGTAACGAGGTGTGTAACATGACAAATCACGTATCTAACCTGACCTGACCTAACGACGTATGTAAATAAGAACGGAAATGTCTCGTGTAGGAGGTGATGTGGTGGTGGGTGACGGCGAGGAACCACGTGTATTACCTCTCTCTCTCTCTCTCGCTCTCTCTCTCCTGCTGCTGCTGTCACTTCCGTTATAGTCTGCTATCTATCCACCAGGCTCCTCTTCCTCACTGTTTACGTCTTGTGTGTGTGTGTGTGTGTGTTTTTCCGTTTCCTCAGGGTAGGGATTTCTGACGGAGCTCACATTACCACATCAACACACACACACACACACACGCGCGCGCTTCCTGTCAGTAGTTAGTGTGGCACTGCGTGTTAGGTTAGGCTATACTTGTCCAGGACTGTTTATCATCACCTTCCCCCCTCCCTTTTTGCTCTCCCATTCTCCCCTGTCTTCACTGTATCTTCTCCCTTTTATTCCTTCCCTTCGTTCTACCATTGACCCTTTCCATCCCTCCCTTCGCTCTCCCCTTCACCCCATTTTCTTCCTCCCTTCATTCCATCTTCACCCTTTTCTTCCCTATCTCAAACCACCTTTTTACTCTCCCCTCTCCTTCCTCTTCTCACCCTCCTTTCCTCCTGTAATCTTTCACCTCATCATCAGTGTTTACCAGCGCGCGCGCGTGTGTGTGTGTGTGTGGGGATCAGACACAGGGAGCAGCGACCTACCCTAAACACCCCTCACCCCACCCCTCCTTCACCCCTCCTTCACCCCCACAACCCCCCAGTCTTCCCCCAAATAAACATATCGTGATTACCCCACCACAGACGCCCTCAAGCCTCCACCTCCTGCTGTAGTTATGGCCGCCAGTGCTGCTTTAGCCACTCCTTGAAGCACTATACTCACTGTCTGCTGAAGGTGCTGGAGTGTGTGGTGGAGAGGAGGAACACACACACACACACACCATTAGGCTCCGACGCCTCGATCACTCCAAAATACGACGACTCTTATAGGCCTAGAAATATGCAAATGTATCCTCTTAAGACTCACTCTATGTTGTTACCTGTACGTGTGTCAGGTGTTATATTGATGTACAGTATTAATGAACAATGTAAGGTGCTTAATATTGATGGGGGTGAGGAGGGGGGGTTGGGGGGGCAGCAGGGGAAGATGAACCTCAGTGAGTCTATGTGTGTGGGGGGGAGGGAAGAGGGTGAGATAAGCTTAAGTGTTAGGTAGATCTTCTAGTGCCCCTCACCAAGCTGAACTACTCTTGTCTGTGTAGTGTTGACGACTGTTGTAAATTCTCTGACTAGCAGGAGACAACGGGAGTGTTATGGTGGAGGGGGCATAGATCACTGGGGGGAGGCTAGAACAGGAGACAACGGGAGTGTTATGGTGGAGGGGGCATAGATCACTGAGGAGAGGCTAGAGGAAGCTACACAGGCATATTTATCACGTCATAAGAGGCCGCTGGTGTGGGGTGGTGGGCGTGTGGTGGGGTGGGCATGTGGTGTGGTTTGGTTTGACTCCCTCCACACCCCTACCATCACCACACACGTCTAACATAAACTTTGAACACCTTGGTCTACCTGCCACACATGTTTTGATAATGGTTTTAAACAAAGCCTTTAAACGTGGTAGAGGGTTGGGTTCGGTTGGGTTGGTTTGGTTGACTTCAAAACATGTCAGGTTGTAGGTCAGGTAGATACAGGTATTGAAATAATTACCACTGTGTCAGGTGAAATTAAAACGTGTATATGGAGACCTTTTAAACTGTTATTCTTGTTATGTTACCTATGAAAAATTAGGTAATTAGTAGTTATGTGACGCGGATATCAGAGCACTGAGGTGGGCAGGTGACTGACAGTTCACCACCCCATCCAGCCCACCCACCCACTAAGATTTATTTTCATATACACTCCAGAAGGATATGTTATGGTGTACAGAGTGTGTGTGTATAGTGTGTGTGTGTGTGTGTGTGTGTGTGTTGTCTCGGTATACATGAGGACAACAACAACAGGTGTACCGTACTTTATGTTATCACAAGGTGGCGAGTGTCTGGTAGCGGGCACCTCCTGTCTCCCTCCTCACATGAGACACTTTCACTGGGCTGTGTCACTGAGGCAGGAAACACCCGGCTGTCCTCACTACCACCAACAACTTTTCACCACTTAAGTATTTATGCGTCATAACGTGAGGACGACCCTCCCACCCCACCCCCTCCCCACCCCTCCCCCTCCCCACCCCTCCCCTCCAGGTCCCACAAGCAACACCTGGGGGGGATGGGGGAATTTCTAGTGTATAACATTATTTCTAGTTTAAACACGCCTGGTGGTGAAAGCTACAACCTCTATACCGTGTGTTAAACTACGTACCTACGAGGATTTATTTTAAACGGGCTTATTCCCAACACACACTCAAGACACACTCGGGATAGTAATAATCAAAACAAATCGTTATTCTCCAAACTCTGATTCGAAACTTCACTCGTAGTAAACAAAGGAATAATGAAAACTATGACGTCAGTTTTATTTACACAAGTTTGGAATATAAAAAAAATTAAATACATATCACCTCAGAGGTCTTGAAAATGTATAAATGTTTGTAAATGTTATTGGATTTTCTTAATGTATTGTATATGAGAATGGTTAGGTTATATTGTCACCGTAACTTGGGTATTTCTTCCTGGTTCGTCATTCATCTTCTGATTCAGTAATGAGTCTTCCCACCTCGGCATTCCTCAGTCCTTCTACCTGTTAATTGACTCACCTGAATATTAGTTTCATAAATTGTAATATAATTAGTAGTTATGTATAATTAACTAAATTATAGTGGTAATAATAATTTTGTAGTTTCCAGTCAAATTATATTGTTCTTACAACTAACACTGGCATTTCCTCAGTGATATTTCTTCCTTAAAAACAAAAGACAATCTGTACTTGGGAGTCTTGACTGAGCTGTAAACAAACCCATTGTATT
Organism: Homarus americanus; assembly: GCF_018991925.1. Classification (NCBI taxonomy): domain Eukaryota; kingdom Metazoa; phylum Arthropoda; class Malacostraca; order Decapoda; family Nephropidae; genus Homarus; species Homarus americanus. The sequence goes on along the minus strand of NW_024747780.1, from coordinate 53,459 downwards.
CAAGAGTGCAGAGAAAGCCACCGTGTATGTATGTATGTATGTATGTATGTATGTATGTATGTATGTATGTATGCTTCCTGACTCAAGTGCAAAGGTTCGAATCCCATATGTAGGAGAGTCTTATTTACGAGGCTCCTGTGATGGAATTTTTTTGAGCCAAAGAGCCAGATTTTGAGGTGGGGAGAGAGCCTTAGTGCCATGAACCAATTGGTGGGGGTTGTAGCCTCCTTCCCTACACCTGCTTGATTAGTACCTCCCTTCCCCCACCTGCTTAATGTCCCCCACATCTACACATGAATTCCCCCTCACTCAATGAGTCAATGAGTGAGTGAGTGAGTGAGGTGGTCGTCCCCGGCCTGGATAATTCAGCTACACTTCTTGTGGTGTTTGCCAAGCCACCAACCATTCACCTTGTCAGACCCGTCCAGAGACACAGCTACCCAGATCTCTCTCTCTCTCTCTCTCTGGGACACGAGAGAGAGAGAGAGAGAGAGAGAGGTTGTTTAGATCACTGAGGGAGAGAGGGGGGGGGGAGGTTGTTTGGGTTAGAAGTATAAACAACTGTTCTTCCGTGCTGAGGGAGGATTGTTTACCACCGGCGCTGGGGAAGGTTGACTGAGGTGCTGAATCCTGACTGACATTGAACTTTCTCCTGAGCTTTTCAATGGTTCAGGGAGGGGGGGGTGGTGATGGCGGCCACACTAGACCATTATGTGTGTTGCTAAATTATGGGGGAGGTGGTGTAAGTGCATTGGGAGGAGGGTAGGGAGGGTAGGGAGGTGGGGGATAGGTAGGGAAGGAGGGAGGTTTGTCATTTTATTGCCGATAGAGACAAGTTTATTACGTATAATTTAAAGGTATAGAAATAAGGGATAATTTGCATATACTGGATATTTTTTTTAATGCTCTCAAGAAATTTTACCTGGTGATTCAAGTTACGGTGTAGCCTATCAGGTGAGGGAGGAAATAGCGGGAAGATGAATGTTTATTTGACGTTGGTCTCAGGAGGGACGGGAGGAGGGGAGGTTGAGGTCTTGTCGGTGCCTCCTCAGTGGTTGATCAGAACTGGATGAGAGGAGACAGTACCGCGTGTGTGTGTGTGTGTGTGAGAGAAGTTTTCCTGGGAAGAACTTTCTATTTGTGACAGGAGCTCCCCCACCCCCCCCTACCACACCTCACATGTCACGATGCCATCATAAGACAAACACCTCACCGATGGTTTCCTGAAGGCGATGCGTTGTTCCTCGTCAGATTCTTCTTTTCGTTTAGTTAACACACAGAGACTTGGTACATGAAGGGGTGATGCGGGTGCGTGGGTAAGCATGTTCCGCCCCCGACTTACTACCACTAGACGAAAAAGAATGTTTTTGTTTTGGGTCGGTCAAGTCACGCTGCCGCCCCTACCTGTACACACACACACACACACCGGGAGTCTCACACCATTGTCTGCCCCCGTCATGGCCTCGTGTTTACCCAGCTGTTCCTCAACGATGCTGTTTGTGAACTACCTCTTGGAATGTTCCCAGGTTAGTGAACAGGTTGCAGAGGTGCTGTAGAGGAGGAAAATATTAAATGTGGGATAAAATGGCATACTTGTTGATGATGGAATACCTGTGTCAGTCAACAGGTGGGAGGAGGCTATCAGGTGACGCAGCATCTGATGTCCTCGTGTGTGTGTGTGTGTGTGTGTGTGTGTGTGTGTGTGTGTTTGTGTGTGTGTGTTAGTAAGAGGAGTTTAATATCTAATACAGAACCCAACCTCACCTGTGTTAATAAGCTACAAGACGCCATATTACACCTGACTACCATTATCACAGGTACTCGTTCAAGGTTATGGGTTGCACCTGAGTGTCAGATGGCACCAAATTATGCCACCACGTAGAGATAAATACTTAACCACCCTTTATTTTTGACACGATTTCCTGTTGTCTGCCGTTACTTTTCTGTTAGATCTGTTTATACTCCTCAGCGCTGTTAATCATGAGAGTGTCTTTGTAATTACTGATGGAATTTGGTGTATAGGAAATATTATTGAACTATATTAATAAAAATGGCTTTGTGGTTATTTCTTATTATATATTATCATCGACTTTTGTTATTGTTCCATATATTAAGAGTTATACGTAGTGGTTTAGTAATAGAAGAGGCTTTGTGGTTGGTGTACTGTATGTTGTGGTTTTAAGAGGTGACATAATGACCCTCTTACCTGCTCCTCCCTCACCTGTCCTCCCCACATTACCTGTTTTCTTGTATTCACTTCTCTCCTCTCCTCCTCTTCCACGACTTCCTCCTATCCTCCTACTTTGTCCCTATTTCCTCTCCCCCCCCACAAGTGTCACGACCCTGACCCTTGACGTCATAGATAACTTATGATAACTCCCTCATAACGTTGTATTAATCATATACGTGTCTCTGTCTGTCTGTCTGTCTGGTGACGTGACAGGGCCGGGGAAGGGAATGCTTCGCCGGCCATCCCACGCCTGTTCCGTCAGTTCCCGGGCTTCTACCTCCTCTTCCTTCTCTTCCGCCTCCTCCTCCTCCTCCAAGTCATCGTCGTCATCTAGGAAGCCACCCGCGCCCACGCCCACGCCTGATGCCGCCACGCCCACACCCGAGGAGGAGGAAACGGAACAAGGTCAGGAAAGGTCACATAGGTGTTATTGTTGATTTATATCCCATTCGTGTTTAAGGTCTAGATTCCTAATGGCTCTTGCGATAAAATATTTCTCGTAAGTCAAGATGTAAGAATGTGTGTGAATGTTTGACTTAAGTTAAACACAACACACCTCAGACATCTACCTTAATTAGATACATTCATCTTTATGTTGCCTCCTAATTAGTGCGTCATGAACGTATCTAGTTAAGGTAGAATCTCAGTATAATTTGTAATGTTATTTTTGTGTTTTTAACTTAAGTGAAACAGTTAGGTCTTGACTTAAGAGTAAATATTTAATCTTGCGAACCTTTTGTGAATCATTTACAGGTGTTTTTTCTTACAGGTGATACAACAGGTGGTGACTAAGAGCTCGTGTATGTATGTCGGGTCGGGGTGATGGTCGGGTCGGGACGATGGTCGGGTCGGGGTGAATTTTTGACAATCTTACATGTAATTTGGGGGTAAAGGGTTAATTATATTCTTACCTGTATTTAGGGCTTAATTAGTTGTTGTATTGGAGTGAATTAGTGACATCTTACCTGTTTAATTACTGTCTCAAGGTGGGTTTGTACACTAATGACGTCACTAGTTCCCCCACCACGAACACTAATGACGTCACTAGTTCCCCCACCACGAACACTGATGACGTCACTATATCCCCCACCACCAATACTCAATGACGTCACTAGTTTGTGGGTCAGGTAGAGTCAAGGTACAGGTGTAAGTAATTAAGACAAGGAGGCCAAAGGAGGGTTACCTGTCCGTCTATACCTTATACAGAGAGCCAAGGAGTCTGATTCATAGAGAGACTTACGGTGAAAATATTCCTCGTAAGTGAAAATAAATGAATTCACTTAAATATTTGACTTTAAAATGACACGGGAGTTACACTGAGACTCTACCTTAACTAGATACGTTCATTTAGTAATTTGTGGTGAGAGAGAGAGAGAGAGAAGAGGAAGAAATAGAGAGAGAAGAGGAAGAAGTAGAGAGAGGTAGAGAGAGAGGGGGGGGGGTCGACCCACACTCAAGCGCTTTCTCCAGTGACTTTATGAAGGCAGAATATTCGGTTAATATTGTGTTGTCTGTTTCGTTTTTTTTATTTCATTAAATTATTGTTTTTGTTGTTGCCTTTGTATCGTGTAATTGTTTTTTGTTATTATTATTTTTTTTATTTTTTTTGTTATTATTATTATTATTATTATTATTATGGTGTACGCTAGATACTAATCCTTTCGTCATTAGTGTTGGTTGTCGTAATCCTAAAGGAGCAGGTCCGGTCTTCTGTAGGTGTGTGTGTGTGTGTCCAGTAACGGTGAAGGAGGGTGTTGCCGTGACGTGGGGTCAGGGTCTTGCCTCCTGAAGGGTTTGGTGGTGTAGGCTGAGGAGAGAGGCTGGGTGTAGGCTGGTGGGGGAAGACGTGATGAAATTGGTGTGGGGGAGGGAGAGAATTATAGGTTGTTTTGGGGGAGGTAGTTTGGTTTTAGGGTCGCTAGGGGGGGTGAAGGGGGGTGTAGGGTGCCCGAGGTAGTGAGTGAAGCCAGGTCGTGAAGACACGTGGTGGGGGTCGTCGTGACCAGTCGGTGAAACTCTTCAACAAAAAATATCGCCTCGTGAGTGAGTTTATGTAGCGGTGGTCGGTGCTGTAGAAGATAAATCTTGGTGTTTTTTGTGGGTGTGAAACAGAAACACGTCTGGCAACTCTTTTATGAATGGAGAAAAAACTGGTGTTGAAAACGAAGAAAGTGGTTTCCTTTCTACCTGTGTGAGACTGACTCGGGCGGTGAGAGTCGGCCCACTGCCCACCCACCGCCCACTTCCAGCCCCCACGGTACAATTGGGCTCTCCATCCTTTCTGAGCCGCCCTCTCCCTGCCCCGCCGCCCTATAAGGAGAGCACCCGGTTAGGGGCCTCCAGGGACCGCCAGGGTCAACACTACACACACTTTCACCTTGCCAGGTACACTGCCAGTCTCCACCTGGTCGAAACCTGCCAGGTGAACTTGTAAACCAAAGCTTCCACCTTCAGGAGAACACCTTCGCCAGGGGTACTCTTTAGCTGCTAGACCCACCACTTGCCGTCATGTCTCAGTGAAGGAGTCAACTAACTAATAAGCGTTTAGGTGTTAAGTGACAATCTAACCAAACTAAACTTCCCACGGACTAAAAACGTCGTTGCCACATATGGTCGTAACGAGGCGAACTTAGAAGAGAAATATCCTAACCTAACCCGACCAAACACGTCACACACACACACACACACACACACCCCTTATTGTCACTTAACACACTCTTCTAAATAAAGATCTTTCCTCTACTTCACCCCTATTAACTGTCATAAGAATATTTAATAATTCTGTAGTGAAAGGTTAACGTAATTAGTGGTGACATGTTGGTATAAACTGTAATTACCTACATAATCTGTGACGAGAATTACTGCTGTAGATTCAGATTAAACAACATAATACTCTACAAATTAGTATAGAGGCTGTTCGTTGGGCCTCTAGTGGCTCTATACGGGGACTGTAGTGGATAATGGCTCTTGTGGCTCTATATAATGGCTCTACAGTGGCTCTCTACCCCGACCCTGTTGCTCTTACATCCATCTTCGTAATGGTACCACTTGTCGCTGTGGTCTCAAGTGTTGACACAAGACACTTACACTTGTCCTGGCTGTTGTGTGTGTGTGTGTGTGTGTGTGTGTGTGTGTGTGTGTGTGTGTGTGTGTGTGTGTGTGTGTGTGTGTGTGTGTGCGCGTGTGTGTGTGTGTGTGTGTGTGTGTGTGTGTGTGTGTGTGTGTGTGTGTGTGTGTGTGTGTGTGTGTGTGTGTGTGTGTGTGTGTGTGTGTGTGTGTGTATGTATAGATGTCTTTGTGTGTGTGTGTGTGTGTGTGTGTGTGTGTGTGTGTGTGTGTGTGTGTGTGTGTGTGTGTTTTTCTGTGTTTTTGCGTTTATATGTGTTTGTGTGTATGTATAGATGTCTTTGTGTGTGTGTGTGTAGGTATTGATGTATGTATGTATGCGGGTAGGCGTAGGTAAACATATAGCTCCCTCATGTGGGTTACTTCCTCATACGTGTTGTCATTGGTTAATAAATAATATCTATTGTGTCGTCTTTTCAAAACACAACGATGTGCCTATTTTTAGTTCACTGTCTGTTTGTGTGTTTGTTTGTTTGTTTTGATCGTGTTTGTGTCATGTCTGTGTCGTGTTTTGGTCATGTCTGTGTCGTGTTGTTTTGGTCATGTCTGTGTCGTGTTGTTTTGGTCATGTCTGTGTAGCAGTGCCGTGTTTTTGTTCGTCTGTCTTGTGAATGTGGCGTGTCTATATCATGTCTGGGTTCCTTCCCTCCTTCCCTCCCCCCCTTTAGATATCGAAAGTACCATCATCTGCCCCCCACCCACCCCCCTTTCACTTTCATAGCATGTACAACCCCCTTACTTTCTCCTATGCAAAAATAGTACTGATGATACTCTCAACTACACAAGATGCTCCCTTCCTCCTCCTCCTCTCCTGGCACCTGCTGATCTCGTCTGGAATCTTTGTTACCATATTCTTGCTATTAGTGTTAAAGCTGTATCTGCTAGTAGTGGTGTTGCTAGTTATGATGATGGTGGAGAGAGTGACGATGTTATATGTGGTTATTGGTTGCAGGTGTTGGGGGGGGGGGTAGTAGTTGTGGTTGTGCATGTTTTTGTTGCATATGATGATGGCAGTGTGTATTTTGTTCTTGTTGTGGTTAATGGTGGTTGGTGGTGATTGTTGCTGGGTTGTGGTGGTGGTAGTTGTTGTTATTGGTGGTTGTGGTGGTGTTAATTGTTGTTATTGATGGTGGTTGTGGTGAATATTTTTGTTAGTTGGTGGTTGTAGTGACACGTATTGGCTGGGTGGTGGTTGTTGTGGTGATATAATTGTTGTTACTGATGGTTATTGTGGTGATTGTTGTGATAATTGTTGTTATTGGTGGTAGTTGTGGTAATATACTTCATAATACTAGCAGTGGTTGTGGTAATAGTTGTTGTTACTAGTAGTTATTGTGGTCATAATTTGTTCATAATACAGATAATTGTGGTAATAGTTGTTGTTTAATTTGTTTTGATTTGTTTCTCATGGACCAATTCCTTGTTTATTTACTTATTGACTTGAGTAGGTACACACAGACGGCACTTTTAAACTTTCTCAGCCGGCGGACAGGAGCGCCAGTGTAAGCAGAAAGTGAACTTAAGATCGTCTGACGCAGCATCCTTTAACGTGTCAAGGCAGGAAGACCCAGGCGCTGTTGATTGCTTGTGCTGGTGATGATTTTTTTTTTAATGGGGGTGAAAGGAGGAGATATTGGGACACAGATATAAGAGAGAAATAAACGGGACGCAGAAGTGATAAACGTCGCGCATAAGTCATAAACGGGACGCAGAATTCATAAACGGCACACAAGTCATAATCGGGACACATAAACGACACAAGCATAAACGAGACACAAGCGTAAACGGGACACGGGGGAGATAAACGGGACATACGGAAGAGATAAACGGCACACACAGGTGATAAACAGAGACACGAGAGAGATAAAGAGAGGTACTGTAGCGAGGATGTGGCAAGGATGTGGTCAGTGTACACAACAGACCACAGCCACACCACCTTCCTGACCGCTGCTGTGGTAAAAATAAAGACGCACACTTTCACTAGTTGAGAGGAAGTTGACTGGGAGAAAACTCATCCATTAGTCTGTGTGTGTGTGTGTGTGTGTGTGTGTGTGTGTGTGTGTGTGTGTGTGTGTGTGTGTGTGTGCACCTCCTCACTACAGACAATACATAATGGATCAGCTGTACAATCGTGATCACTTTCCTCGTACGTGTATCAGTCTGGGGGTAGAGTCAGGTGAAGATAAGCCACCCCAGTTTATTTCACCTGATGATTAAACAACCTAACACTAACCTAACACTAACACTAACCTAACCTAACACTAACCTAACCCAACCTAACCTAACCTAACCTAACCTAACACTAACCCAACCCAACCCAACCCAAGCCAATCCAAGCCAACCCCAGAAAGCATCAGGTGAAATAAGCTTATGGGTGTCTAATCTTCAGGTGATATTTGTTATATTTACCTGTTCTCATTAGTTCAGGTGTGTTCCAGGGTAGACCAGGTGAGTCGAGGTTAGTACGTGGACCGGACAATGAATGATGACCTCCACATATCTGTCTTGTCTCTTTGTTATGTAATATTGTTGTTATTTTATCTCTCCTCACGTCACCATTTCCTAGTTATATCTTGACGTCATGCTCATTAGTAGTAGTAGTAGTAGTAATTAACCTCGAAAAGCTATGATTATGGTTCCTATTGACACAGATGGGCATATGGTCACACAAGGTTATGGTGTGTGTGTGTGTGTGTGTGTGTGTGTGTGTGTGTGTGTGTGTGTGTGTGTGTTATATGATCCGTGTTTAATGGATCACTTTATCTACAGAGATTTAGCTGGGAAGTTTTTACCACTTGTTACTGAGACTAAGAGTTACTGTATACTAAATGTCATGTACACATACCTTAGCTACTGATGATGATAAACTGTGTGTGTGTGTGTGTGTGTGTGTGTGTGTCGTAGCTGGCGTGGGAAAGGAAGGAAGGGAGGGAAGAAGAACGTGTATCTACCAGTTTATTTCATTGAGTTTCACCACTGACTCACAGACTGGTTGTATTGGTGGGTCTGTGCAAAGGCCATAGATGTTGTCTGTGAAAAGGAAGTTAAAGAGGGAGTCAGTGGAAGGAAAGACAGACACACAGACAGACAGACATAGTTTGGTTATACATGAGGTAAAAATCTCTACAACTTTTCAATTCTTTTCTATCTTTTTCCCATCTTGTTGCCTCCATGTTGGTGTCCTCACGTGGCGTGCTGCAAGACGGGTGTTAAATATAGTGCCCTGGGTGAGTGTTGTTCCTGACTACCTCAACTCTTGTCATACTGGGAGACAGGTATAGTGTGGATGGACAGGTACAGGTAGACTCGTTTGTGTTGGTAGGCGGCCTCTCTCTCTCTCTCTCTCTCTCTCTCTCTCTCTCTCTCTCTCTCTCTCTCTCTCTCTCTCTCCACTGATAGCACTACCCTCTCCCCTCGGTCGATTAGTCTTGAAAGTTGATATTATTATTTCTCTATTTAACGTCATTATCCGTCATTATTGTAACAGCCTTAGGGGAAGGGTCTCATTGTTGGTAGGAGTAGAAGGAATTTTTGTCGTTTTTAGTGATGCTCGACTTAAAGACAGCTGTTTGGTTGTTGTTTTTGTCGTTTTTTAGTGATGATCGACTTAAAGACAGCTGTTTGGTTGTTGTTTTTGTCGTTTTTAGTGATGATCGACGTAAAGACAGCTGTTTGGTTGTTGTTTTTGTCGTTTTTAGTGATGATCGACGTAAAGACAGCTGTTTGGTTGTTGTTTTTGTCGTTTTTAGTGATTCTCGACGTAAAGACAGCTGTTTGGTTGTTGTTTTGTGTTTTAGTGATGATCGTTAAAGACAGCTGTTTGGTTGTTGTTTTTGTCGTTTTAGTGATGATCGACGTAAAGACAGCTGTTTGGTTGTTGTTTTTGTCGTTTTTAGTGATGATCGACGTAAAGACAGCTGTTTGGTTGTTGTTTTTGTCGTTTTTAGTGATGATCGACGTAAAGACAGCTGTTTGGTTGTTGTTTTTGTCGTTTTTAGTGATGATCGACGTAAAGACAGCTGTTTGGTTGTTGTTTTTGTCGTTTTTAGTGATGATCGACGTAAAGACAGCTGTTTGGTTGTTGTTTTTGTCGTAAAGACAGGTTTAGTGATGTAAAGACAGCTGTTTGGTTGTTGTTTTGTCGTTTTTAGTGATGATCGACGTAAAGACAGCTGTTTGGTTGTTGTTTTTGTCGTTTTAGTGATGATCGACGACAGCTGTTTGGTGTCCGTAAAGACAGCTGTTTGGTTGTTGTCGTTTTAGTCGTTTTTAGTGATGATCAGACGTAAAGACAGCTGTTTGGTTGTTGTTTTTGTCGTTTTTAGTGATGATCGACTTAAAGACAGCTGTTTGGTTGTTGTTTTTGTCGTTTTTAGTGATGATCGACGTAACGACAGCTGTTTGGTTGTTGTTTTTGTCGACGTTGTTTGGTTGTTGTTTTTGTCGTTTTTAGTGATGATCGACTTAAAGACAGCTGTTTGGTTGTTGTTTTTGTCGTTTTTAGTGATGATCGACGTAAAGACAGCTGTTTGGTTGTTGTTTTTGTCGTTTTTAGTGATGATCGACTTAAAGACAGCTGTTTGGTTGTTGTTTTTGTCGTTTTTAGTGATGATCGACTTAAAGACAGCTGTTTGGTTGTTGTTTTTGTCGTTTTTAGTGATGATCGACTTAAAGACAGCTGTTTGGTTGTTGTTTTTGTCGTTTTTAGTGCTCGACGTAAAAACAGCTGTTTGGTTGTTGTTTTTGTCGTTTTTAGTGATGATCGACTTAAAGACAGCTGTTTGGTTGTTGTTTTTGTCGTTTTTAGTGATACATGTTGTTTTTTGTTTATTTTTTGTGTGACAGGAAGAAAAGAAAAGCCCCGTTGTTTTCATTAGCCATACGGACGACTGAGCATCGTGGTTCGTTAGTCTTGGCTCAGCGAGTGTCTTGAACTGGCGTCTGACCTGGCTACCCACAGACCACCACCACAAAAAATTACACTGACCGTCTGGGAGTCATAACACAGCAATAAAACCAAAGTAATGTTAATGTCGCTGTGGCTGTGTTGTAGTGTATAGCTTATGGCAGGTTCCGGGACTAATTAGCGAAAAACGGACATGGAAATCGGCTTTGACTTAGGGAGAAAGTTTTTTTTTTTTAGCTAGTCAGTGTCACCGTTTAGAGTTAGTCGAGTGAAGACAGAAAGTTTGAGAATGCCTACGGGTAAAAGGTTTGTTGACACGGAGAGGAACTGTACAGGGGAAGGGGGGCTTGTGGTGTCTCCTACTGGAAGTGACTTGCATGGTTGAATTAGCAGCCATCTTTGGGTTTGAATATTTGTTCTTCATATTTACTGTTAACGGCACCGTGACATACTACTAACGGACGGTGACAAACAGTATTGGAGATTAAAACAGTATACTTGAGGATGGATTTCAAGTGTGTTTTCAATGGTAGTTTTTATGATGAGGGGGATTTCAAATGACCTTCCCGCCATAAACTTTCCCGCCAAAACTTTCCCCCACTAAACTTTCCCCGCCTAAATTCATCCCCCGCCATTAACTTTCCCGCCAAAACTTCCCCCGCCATAAACTTTTCCCGCCAAAACCATTCCCCACCAAATCTCTTCCCGCCAAAACATTTACCGCAAAACCTTTCCCACGAGAGCCCAAACCTGCCTGGCGGAATTACCTGGTCGTAATCTCCATAGTCATTAGTTTTTGTTAAGTTCCATTTATCTTTTAATTTCACCCGAGTACGTTAAAATAACCTATTTGAGTACAATCACACACTCTCGAGTCCATAGTTTTAACTTTGGAATTCAATGACTTATTCCCTCGAGTACGAAGATATTGTACTCTGGGGGGGGGGGGTTAATTCGTCTTCTTCGAGGTTTTATCTCCTTGTACTCAAGAGTTAATCCAAGATAACGTACTCAAGGGACTATCATCGTTCTTAGAGGTTAAGTCCTCGTACTCGAGGGGTTAACTCATTGTACTCAGTGGTCAAGTCATCGTACTCAAGGTCTTAACTCATCGTACTCACAGGGGTTAATAAGAACCTCGGAAGCTTGGTTGTGGGGGAGTCAAGACACGTTTATGTACCCGTGAAAGTTCGTCACAAGAAAGTGGTGAAAGTAACAGACGGAAGAAATGAGTGTACGGTACAAAAAAATATTACCTTTCTTACGATTGACCCTTTGAGTACGATGGTATGAATTGTACTCTCTCTCTCTCTCTCTCTCTCTCTCTCTCTCTCTCTCTCTCTCTCTCTGCACATTAATTATTTTGCCCCCAAAATAAACGTAATAAAAACAGCAAGAACCACGAATTACTTTTTACGTTATGGACTGATAAAAATATTGCTTTTAGTTTAATATAAAAATAATAGTAATAATAAAGATAATAATAATACTTCGTGTCTATATTGGATCTGTTTTACTCCATATAATTGTTAATTTATATATGAATTAAAAAAAGAAACACTAAAATTTGCCGTGAAATAGACCGAAAAAACCTCAGTTGCAACGAGTAAATTTTCCAAGACGTGTTGCGTGTATTGCAGTGTTGCGTGTGTTTCTTTGGGATAGAGGCGAATGTTACCTGACGTGTTTGGATTCAGCGATTGTCAGCTGTTTCTTGTGTTGTATCGTGTTGTTGCTGTCGTTCTCTTGATCGCTTTTGTCGTTTTGTAATTCATTATTTATTTCTCGTTATTATCGTCGTTCTTTTGCTTTGTGTCGTATCATCGGTATTTGGTGATTATTGGCTACATCCTGTTATAACTATGTGATAAGTGTTTTGCGCGGGAAACGTCAAACAACAACACGGACGCCATCTTGGATCGTTTTGTGTATGTGAACTAAACGTCGCTCGAGTTCACGTTAACCTTTGATAATATTACTGCTATATGCTATTATGTTATATTGTGGCTTTATACGGTATATTATACACTTTTATGCTATTTTGCTATATTGTAGAAAGGTATTGATTTGTTATATTGTAAATGGGATCGTTTGGTGGATGTGAATTACGAGTTCTCGCGGCGCCGCGTCATCAGCACTCCATCTAAATCCGGATTCTTGGAAACCCGTTCGCCTATTATTTTTATTTACTTTTTACACCTGACTTGAGATAAAAGAACGGTAGTGTCTTGGTGTAATTTCGTCACCATTTTAACCTCCATCTTTGTCAAAGCTTAAAAAAATTCTTACCTCACCAATTACAAGAGAATTTCATCTAATTTATCTTACGAGATCTTTTATACTTTCTCCTACTGAGGTAATGTTTTGAAGGGGGGGGGGGTTATATTGAGGGTATTAATGACGTAACACATATGTCATCGTTATCTCGTCACAATCTAATGGGTGATGGTTATTAGGTAATCTTTTAACTGCAGGTGCTTAGAGAGAGAGAGAGAGAGAGAGAGAGAGTGTTATAAGATGAATGTCACAAGTCGAAGAGTAGCCAAATGAACCTGTACACGCCATCTTAGCTCTCAGGTATAGGGAATTATAATAAGTAATATATAAAATTCCTTACATTTCTAAATCATTTACAATTGGCGGAGTTACATAATGAATCTAATTATTCCTACGAGGTAAGCATTTTAGCAGCAAGTCTTGGGAGGGGTCGTTTATGTGACGTGGAAGGGGTCGTGTATGTGACGTGGGAGGGGTCGTGTATGTGACGTGGAAGGGGTCGTGTATGTGACGTGGGAGGGGTCGTGTATGTGACGTGGAGGGGTCGTGTATGTGACTGGGGTCGTTTATTCGTGTATGTAAGCAAGGGGTCGTGTGTGACGTGTTCCTGGAGCCTAGTGTGGGCGTGGGAGTGGTGGGGTGGCTGGCAGGCACTTAAACACGCTCAACTCACTACATTGGACAGAATGGGCGCCACTCGGGTCAAAATGTGTATTACACCCCGGTGCCTCCTGTGGTCCCCCCAGTGCCTCCTGTGGTTCCCCCCAGTGCCTCCTGTGGTCCCCCAGTGCCTCCTGTGGTTCCCCCCCAGTGCCTCCTGTGGCTCCAGCCTAATTAACTCCCTTCCTCTCCCGTGACCATTAACTGTACCCACACATGATCAGGCCATTAACTACGGTCACCAGGCCATCATGGGAGATAATAACTTGCCTCACACGTCAACCAATCCTCCTGAAGGGCCTGTGGGTGCTGGGGTGTGTGTGTGTGTGTCCTGGGCCGTCAGGTGTAGCAGGGAGAGCTTGGCCACCTTCCGCTTGGCCTTGGTGGAGCAGACAGCAGCCGTCCGTCCCTTGCGTGGGTCCTCGCCACACCTCGCTGCTCCCACCCTCACTCTCGCCTTCCTCTGGTGGTGTTATGTCACGCTCAGGAGGGATGTAGACTCCAACGAGGGGATGATGGTGATGGTGGGAGTCTGGGTGAGGCGGTAATAGAGGGGAAGGATCCCGGTATTTCCTTGACATGCCCGCGAGTGTTGGTCTAGTTAGTGGTGGCTACACCCTGCCGCGCCCACTTACGCCCACCCTCAGGCTACGTGCATTGCCTCAATTATGATGCTTTAGCCTTGTGACCGCCACAGCTACACCCAACAACACACCGTATCAACCTTGTACACCTTCTCTCTACACTCTGACACTACACCTCCACGCACCCGACCATCATCTCGTCGTGTGACTGTCAGGTAACATCTGCGTGTGGTTTTGGCGTGCGCACACCTGGTGCTTTTGGGGTTGCCTACCTGGATGTTGACATAATTAGCAGTGTTACCTTGAGCTGCGTAGTGGTGCAGCTGTTCAAGACACACAGGACCGCAGCTGATCACCCAGGACCATCTGGTGTGCGAGCTTCACTTATGAACATACGTAACACTTTATTACCTGTTGTATATCTCCTGTTGACACGGAGCCTCCTGCCAGGTGACACTACGCGGCCAGAAGTGTTTCCCCTTCAGTGTAACTATGTGGGGATGTACAGCAGGTGTCGGGGACCATCTGTTTAGTCCTAACATTGTGTTCTTCCTGCCCACCACCTCACCTCACCTCACACAACGTTTTGTAACAGTTCAACCAATCCGAATTTCACCTGGCCTTCATTAATGCACAGGTGTTCTTAGTTGGATATATCTTAACACCTGTTACTGCAAGAGGCGGCCATATTGAGGGACACTTGCTGGCTTGTAGTGTATGTTGAACTAATTAGGTTAGGCCAGGTTAGGTCAGGTCAGGTCAGGTTAGGTTAGGTTAGGTTAGGTCAGGTTAGGTTAGGATAAATATGATAGATTAGTTTAGATCAGATCAGGTTCCTTGGCGATTTTAATGGAAACACACACACACACACACACACACACGATGCCATGAAAGTTGTTGTCATGAGTAGGAGTTACCATGACCCACACCATCACGTGTTTCCTCACAGCTGCTCCCTCTTACTGGGTGTCTGACTCAGCTCTTCCCTCCCTCACTCCTTCCCTCCTTCTCTCACTCTCCACCACCAATATCATATACTCCACCACAACTACACATTCACCGCTACAACAACCACCACAATCACCATCACCACTACCACTACCACTACTACCACCACAAACCCTCTACAATAACTATTTACACTGGCTGCCTTAACAGTTCCCATGGGAGGTTGAAACTTACCTGGCGAACCTACCTGTAATTTTGTGGTGATTAACCTTAACACATGAACTGGCAGAGTAAGACATGTAAAATACGTGAATCCGTTGTTTTTAGTAGTAGTAGTAGTAGTAGTGGTAGTGTTAGTAGTAGTGTTTTAGGCTACATTATTATTAATAGTTACAGTATAAGACCTACGACAACTATAGTGTAATGGCGTCAGGTGTTAAGGGATGATGGTACAGTATACCCGCCTGACTGACCGCCGTTAGGTGAATACATACACACAGTGAACAGTAACAGAGGTGACCGTCATAGTGTAGGTGGGCGAGTGTTCACCCCAAGCCAGCCAGCAAGCCAGTTCAGCCAGCCAGTTCAGCCAGCCAGAGTCCAGCTTCAACACCTCCCACACTGTACACACACACACACACGTCTGTTCCCGGGTCCCCGTTAATGGCTAGATTTTGGTGTTGCTCCCGTTGTTATTTCTGTTTGTCTTTGCTGTTGTGGGTAGTCTCATGGGATGTATGCTCTTACTGTTGTTTTTAATTAGTCTTTGTACAGGTGGTAAGGCTGTTATAATGGTATGTTAATTCATGATCAGTAAAACATATATGCGTTCTCCTTCTCTTTTCTCTTGCGTCGTAAGTGGGCCAGAAAATACCTCCTCCTCCCTCTTTCCCCCTCCCTTACCTCTCCCTCACCCTCCCTCCCTCACCTTTCCTCTCCCTCCCTCCCTCCCTACCCCTCGGCCATGCTTTCGTAAACCCCCCCCTGGCCGTATTAAGAGAGAGACAAACAGACAGACGCAACCTGCACGTGTGTTGAGTGAGTGAGTGAGTGAGTGTTGTGTGACGTAAACCTTGTGATCTGAAAAGGTGGATGTGACTTGAACTGTTTTAAGAGGGATTTGAGGACTTGTTATTGTTTTGTTGTTGCGTTATGTTGCTGGAGAACTAGGTGAGGTTAGGGTGGTGAATCTTCAGGTGAAATAAGCTGGGGTGGCTATTCTTCAGGTGATACTCTATAACACTTGAATGATTATAAACTAGAATTTATTTGTCCTTCCATTTTTTATAAGGGACCACCTCCCCCTCCTCCTCTCTCCTCCACATATATATGGTAATCTAACCTTGATATAATTTTTTTTGTGTTATAACTCATAATTTAGTTTTTTTTTCTACCATTTCCTTATTTAAATTTAGTTTGTTGACTCGAGAATACATTGTGGTGATGAGATTTATGACTACAATGTCTACGTCAACACAAGGGGGGCGGGGGGGTTTCCTGGGCTATAGCGATTACCTTGTCTACATTGGAGTTGGTTAGGTTAGGTTAGGTTAGGTTTTGGTTAGGTTAGGTTAGGTTTTGGTTAGGTTAGGTTAGGTATTTGAATGTATTTTTGGGGCTGTGTTATTGTGTGCGTTTCTGTGTATGCGTGTAAGTATATGTATGTATATGTATATCTATATTCATGTCTTGTGTATGTAACTTGTATTTTTAAAACTCTAGATTATACATTATTATTTTATGTGTATTTTTATTCATGGGTCACATATACTGAAGAAGAATTCGATCATATCTTCCATAAAGGCTCCACCCTGTGACATGTAAGGTAAGGGGGTGGGATGAGAGGGAGGGGGTGTGGGGAGGGGTATACGTGGTTGCAAGGGAAGGGGTGGTGTTGGGGAGGGGCATACGTGGTTGCAAGGGAAGGGGTGGTGTTGGGGAGGGGTATACGTGGTTGCAGGGTAAGGGGTGGGATGAGGGGAGGGGTGGTGTTGGGGGAGGGGGGATTTATAGGACGTAGAAGAAGAGTAGGCGCTAAGTCCTCCTCCTTCTGTAGTGACGCGGGACCAGCAAGCAAGTATACTGTGCTCCCTGGACAAGCTGAGAGAGGGGGTGTTGGGGGGGTGATCTTCCTGTGCCCTTGTAAACATTATCATTTGTTTATCATTATTAATATTTTATTATTTTAACCGGTAATAACATTGATTTTTTTTTTACTAATATAAACATTCGCTTCTTGGGCAATATTTTGTGTGTGTGTGTGTGTGTGTGTGTGGACTGATGGCTAGGTTCGTCTCGTCTTGAAGTGTTAAGTGTTGGGCTGTGTTGCCTCCGTGTTCCAAGACATTCCTTCCGGTACACACCAAGGGGGCTTCTCATTCCTTGGATATACTAACCACTCCTGTATCCTGTGTCCTTGGGGTTTTTAGGATTCAATTAGGACTCTACACCAAGAACACAAAGAAATTATAAACACTTTTTATTTATTACGATTTACAACGATTCTTATAAATGTTACGTTTAAAAGTCTGTCATTTTGATATTGTGACTCTTGAATTAGAATATTACCTTGGCTTAGAATGTCATTTAGGAGGGAGAGAGAGAGAGTTGACGTCCAACCATCAGTTTTTTTTTTTGAGGTGCTGGCTTCAATATTCTAGACAGACAGATAGAATAGATAGATCGACAGATAGACAGACAGACAGAACACGCTGGACTGTCCCACACAAGGCACCAGTGTAGTTCCGGGGAATCTGGTCTTCTCAGTTCCTGTTGGCAGATGTTAGAAAAAATTTTTGGTGATTTGTTTTTCAGGCAACATTGGTCGTGGTTGTGGTTGGCAACTGTAATTAAGGCAGTACTTCGGCTTTTGTGTGTGTGTGTGGTTGTAAGTTGTAAGTTGTAGATATTGTTATGGTAGGTAAGGATAGTGTGATTGTTATTTGTTATAGGTCACAATAGGTGTTATTATTTTGGTTTTTATTGTTGTTACTTATTTTGTAGTTATTGTAATTGTTGTTGTAATTATTATTGTATTTATTTCAGTAATTAGTGATGATAATATTGTAATTGTTGTAGCTAATTGTTGTGGGTAATTATTGTTGTGGTGGTGGGAACCTGATGAGAGGGCTTGAGAGTGGGAACAATGGTACATAAATTCCCACTCTAATGAAGGTGTTAATGATGGCAATGTTAAGTGTGGTGACTAGAACCCTGTGGTACACCTCCCTCTTCCTTCCTTTCTCCCACTTCCTTCTATCGCCTTCATTTCCTTCCTCCTTTCTCTCATTTCCTTCTATGTCCTTCATTTCCTTCCTCCTTTCTCTCAATTCCTCCCTGTGTCTTCCTTATTTCCTCCTCCTTTATCATCTTTTCTTCCCTTCTCCTTTAGTCTCTTTCTTCCTTCATTCCCTCCGTCTTCCTTCTCATTCTTGATGTGTTTGCCATCCACTTCTGTTTATCACATTTTCCATCTCCTCCTCCTCCTCCTCTCTTTATTACCTCTTCTTTCTTTACCTACTGTTTCTTCATCTTCCTCTCCTCCTCCTCCTACCTGTGTCATAAGTGTGTGTATTAGTGACCCTCTGACACACACACACACACACACACACACACACACACACACACACACTGTTTGTTGATGTGTCCTGTTTTAAACGTGACATAATAATGATGACCTCTTGCCTGTTCTTGGTGGTGTGGTGTCTTCGTCTGGCACTGGGAAGGTCATGACCCCTAATAGGCACAGTCTTGTTGTCAGGGGTGGATGGCACTGCCTGTTGTGTTGGGGGGGAGGGTCTTGGTGGACGAGGTAGTTAGTCATGTTCATCTGTGTTCACGTGTGTTCAGATAATTAGTTAATGGCGGTGATTAAACGAGAATGAACAACTTCTGAATGAATTAGTGGGAACAATGACCACACACGCACGCACATTTATATCACTAACCGGAAACCACAAGGATGTTTGGTATTCATAGTGGACAATTAGTATTAAGAAGTAAATTACAGTTAGTTATGGTGATGCAGAGAGCGTGAGTGAGAGAGGGAGGGAGGGACCACTCAGGCAGCGTGAGGGAGGGAGGGAGGGACCACTCAGGCAGCGTGAGGGAGGGAGGGAGGGACCACTCAGGCAGCGTGAGGGAGGGAGGGACCGTAACTCAGGCAGCGTGGGGAGGGAGGGAGGACCCGTCACTCAGACAGCGTGAGGGAAGGAGGGACGGACCGTAACTCAGGCAGCGTGAGGGAGGGAGGGACGGACCGTAACTCAGGTAGCGTGGGGAGGGACGGGGGATCCGTTACCTGAAGATTCGTTCCTCCAGCTTATATCACCTGAAGACGTTACCTGGAGAAGATTGGGGTGATTAATCTAAAGGTGATCCCGACTTATGAACTACCATGGTGATAGTCAGATAGGAATAGTGACAGGTAAACTTTTGGGTCACAGGTAAACTTTTGGACCACAGGTAATCTTTTGGACCACAGGTAAACTTTTGGGCCACAGGTAAACTTTTGGGTCACAGGTAAACTTTTGGATCACAGGTAAACTTTTGGACCACAGGTAAACTTTTGGGTCACAGGTAATCTTTTGGGTCACAGGTAAACTTGCAGGTCTGGAGTAAACTTTTGGGTCTGGGTAATCTTTTGGTGCTGGGTAGGTAAACTTTTGGGTCACAGGTAAACTTTTGGACCACAGGTAATCTTTTGGACCACAGGTAAACTTTTGGGCCACAGGTAAACTTTTGGGTCACAGGTAAACTTTTGGATCACAGGTAAACTTTTGGACCACAGGTAAACTTTTGGGTCACAGGTAATCTTTTGGGTCACAGGTAAACTTTTGGGTCACAGGTAAACTGAACGTAAACTGTTAAGGGCATCGAGACAAACACCCCCCCTTCAGGAACGCTCGAGGTCGTCCATATACAGGTCTTAATGTGTGTGTGTGTGAGACCCTTTATTCCCTAGACGACCAGTGACCTTTTAGAGGGTGACCCGTGGGCTTTCCCTTACTAATTTCACCCCCCTTCCTCCCCCCTCTCTCTCCCTCCCCCTCTCCCCCTCTCTCCCCCCCCCTACCCCTCCCTCTCTCTCCCCCCTCCCCCCCCTCTCCCTGTGGCTCTCCCATTAGCTTTGTTGTTTATAATTTGTTTTGTCCTCATTATATACATGACTTAATTTCTCTCATTCATCGTCCTCCTGCGTGTTTGTGTGTGTGTGTGTGTGTGTGTGTGTGTGCGTGTTTGTGTGTGTTTGTGTTTCTGAGAATGTGTGTGTGTGTCTGAGGATGTGTTATGTGCCTGTCTTTGTGTGTGTTTCTGAGAAGGTGTGTGTCTGAGGATGTGTGTGTGTGTGTGTGTGTGTGTGTGTGTGTGTGGTCATCGTGAATATGACCTCTATGCCTGCGTAGGTGGGTGAGTCAGCGGCCTCGTCAACAACGGTGATTCCTCCCACACACACACACTCCTTCACCCCGCTCCTTCACCCACCCCTCTCATCTCCCCTCTCGCCTCTTTCCCAGGGAGAGAGGAGAAACAGAGATAGGAATATATAGAAAAGAAACGAGTTAATCAGAGTGTTAGTTAGAGAGAGAGAGAGAGAGAGAGAGAGAGAGAGAGAGAGAGAGAGAGAGAGAGAGAGAGAGGTGGGGCGGGAGGGTGGCCTCGCGTCTCACCTGACCAGCCTCACAACCTACCTGATCAGTATCTCATTAAGGAGGTAGTAGTGAGGTAGTGTCCCGCCACAGGTAAGGAGACAGGTGTTCTGTTAGTTAAATACACTACAAACACACTACTGCCTTCCACCTGATGATAATATATCTTAGAGAGTTAATGATAAGTTTTTATAGTCATTTAAAGCTTTATAGAGGTGTAGTTTTAGTTAGGTTATAAGGTAGACAGGTGTTAGTGACTCACAACAGGTGTTAGTAATGTGAGGTAAGTGTCTCAGGGAGGAGTTTGCCAGGTGAGAGAGTTTTGTATGTACAGGTGGGAGGGGGGTTATCGGTCAGGGACGCACACACACACATACATACATACATACATACATACATACATACACACACACACACCTGTACACCTAAATCTGGTATACTGGGCCTCAGGAGGTAATACTTGAGGTAACTGGTGAGCCTCCAAGATAGTAAACTGGTGAAGTACGAGGTTATGAGGCGTTTAGATAGTGGTTTATTGTGTTACTGGTTGGAGGAGGAGAGTGTGTTGCAGGTTGGAGGAGGTGTGTTGCTGCTTGTTGGGAGGGAGTGTGTTGCAGGTTGGAGGAGGAGTGTGTTGCAGGTTGGAGGAGAGTGTGTTGCAGGTTGGAGGAGGGGAGTGTGTTGCAGGGTTATTGTGTTGCTGGTTGAAGGGGGAGGGGAAGACTGGGAGTGTGTTAAGCGCTTATTGACACAAGGATTAAAACAATTGTGGTGTGGAGAGAGACAGTGTGTGTGTGACCTTGGGGAAGGGGCAGGGCAGAGGGAGTTTTGGGCATGTTGGTATTATGTGGTGGGCAGCGACGACACTCACACACAGTCTCTCTCTCTCTCTCTCTCTCTCTCATCAGTGGCGCGATGGTCTGTTTACACTTAGCTAATATTTCATGTCCCCCAACACACTCTAGCACCTACTAAGCACTTAAGTCCCTCTCACACGAA
This sequence comes from Homarus americanus, assembly GCF_018991925.1. Classification (NCBI taxonomy): domain Eukaryota; kingdom Metazoa; phylum Arthropoda; class Malacostraca; order Decapoda; family Nephropidae; genus Homarus; species Homarus americanus. Next base: position 32,081 of record NW_024747780.1, on the reverse strand, counting down.
AACTATTACCAGTGTTGAGTGCGTTTCTGACTAGTGAGTGTGTTTCTTTACCCACTGAGTGTGTTTCTTAACCCACTGAGTGTGTGTATCGATGTCAGTAGGCTGTGTTGACCTACGTGTCAGTAATGGTGGCAGAACATATAGATCAACTCTCCTATATTATACCTTATACACAGTACTATATAGTATCTTATATATGAATTATTGAGTCACCTATAATATTAATTGGTTATTTATTATAATGCGGAAATAGGTGTTATAGGGTGAAAAATATCCATATAAATACACATTTACTGAGACACAACAGCTGATGGGAGGTGTAGTGACGTCACATACAATAACAAACATTATCCACCTTATATGACGAAGTGAACAGCTGATGGAAGTGACGTCACACACAATAACAAAACATTATCCAGCTCAAAATACAAATATGTACCTAAACACAATAATAATAATAATAATACAACAACATTCAACATTTAAAAACTCACACTAGAATTATTTTAATGGTGATAATAAGAATGTTGATGACAGACTCTGGACCTTGAAGTAATGTGTCAAAAAAAATCTTACACTACAAGCTATCAAGATGGACATGAGACGAGGGAGGGGGGGTAGGGAGGGGTTGTGGGGGTAGGGGGTTGTGGGGGTAGGGAGGTTGTGAGGGGTAGGGAGGTTGTGGGGGGAGGTAGGAGGTTGACGGGGTAGGGAAGTTGACGGGGTAGAGGGAGGTTGACGGGGTAGGGAGGGGTTGTGGGGGTAGGGGGTTGTGGGGGTAGGGAGGTTGTGAGGGGTAGGGAGGTTGTGGGGGGTAGGCAGGTGAGGTAAAACTAAAAAAAAAGAGATGAAAAACAAGTTGGAGAATTGAAAGAAATCTGATAAATGAGAAATAAAGGAAGTTGTGATACTGAGTGTGATTAATAATGGATAAATGAGAGACAGTATAAGAGAAAAGAAGAAAGACAACAATTAAGGAAGTGTTGAAGGAGTGTTGTGGGTATTGGTAACACTGTCTCGGGAGGGAGAGGTCAAGCTCCTAGGTAATAAACACAGGTATCTGATTGTGTTGACCTTGCCACTGGATCACTCTAGGTAGGCTTAAATGTCAAATAACTTAAGTATTTTTTTCTAAGTTATTTTTTTTTTACTGATATTAACCTTTCAATTCCTCGTGTCTGTTGTGTAGTGAATCGAAATATACATTAATTAATCTACGTGTTTCTTAAATTACCTTGTAGAGTAATTAACTGTGACTGCCAGGTATTGTGGGGATTCAGAATGACCTTTAAAATCCCACATGTCGACTCCCTTTTACTCAATGTTCCTCATATTTGGGCAGAAAGATTTTACTTATCTTTCTCACCTCACGACTCTCTCTCTCTCCTCTGGGTCATGGCTGTGGGTGTTGTGACCTTCAAATCATGTCCACTGAAGACGAAGGGTCCAGGAGGAGGCCCAGTGGTAGTGTGTAGGGGGTGGTCGCATTAGGTAATTACAGGTGTGGGGTTGTGGTTTTTACCTTTACCTGCTATAGTTAAATACATACATGTGTGTGTGTGGTGCTGGTAGGGGTCAAGACGTGATCTTTGGTCATTATATCTCTCACACCTGTTGTATTTTGACACCTTTCCTGATGTATTTCTCCTGTTTGTACACCTGTCTTCCTTACACCTGGTTGGTTTTTCATCTACTTCTGTACACCTGTCTGGCTGTTATACTTGTCACTATACACATGTTTGGCTCTTATTCCTGCCACTGTATACCTGTCTGGCTCTTATACCTGTCACTACACTTGTCTGGCTGTTATACCTGTCACTGTACACCTGTCTGGCTGTTACACCTGTCACTATACACCTGGTGACCGGCAAAAAAAATCAGCTCAGTCATGTGGAGCGAGGACTGTCACGGCCACTGGACTGCGTCACGGCCTGTCACATGCTGCAACTGCCGTAACGCCTGAGGTGGCCGGACGTCACACATTGTTATAACTCCTCTTAAACTCGCCTCCACCTCCACCTACACGTAACACACTGTAACACTTTAAATAGGGGGGGGGGGTAATATCGAGTGGTTTATACTCAAAGGATCATCACGGCTAAACACGAAAGGTTGGAGTAACGTAAAGGTGTGTTTTAGGTCACAGGTGTTACATATACGTTACGAGAGGAAGGTTACGAAAGTGATGTAACAGTGAGAGGTGAAGAGGGGAAGAGAAGAGAGAAGTGAAGGAGAGGGAAGAGGAGAGTGATCCAGGTGTGAGAGTAGAGGGGACATAGAGGGGGGGGAGAGGAAGGGAGGCAGTGACCTGGGCTTGGTGATGTACCTACAAGACGTCTACCATGTGATGCCTTATAAGTGGACCTCCCTCCCTCCCTCCCTCCCTCCCTTCATGAGACTTGTGCTTGCTCACTCCCGTACACATTCTCTCTCTCTCTCTCTCTCTCTCTCTCTCTCTCTCTCTCATACATGCAGTTCTTGTGGTATACACTTAATTTGCATCTCATCTTGTGGAAACTGGTGTTAAGAGGTGTGAGAGAGAGAGAGAGTGTGTTACACCTGGCGCTACCCGACTAATTAAAGAGACCGCTATGGCACCTAATTACCTTTTCCTGTGTTGACGTTTTGGACCATTTTACCTGTTAATTAGTTCAGGTAATTAACACAAAACTCTACTTCATCTAATAACAAAAACAAACGACAAATTAACAATAGATTAAAACAAAATATATAAAATACAATAAAATACACCAAACTTGTTATACATTACACTACAGTATATAGATATTGTATAAATGTATTGTATGAAATTTATTTACCTTTCAGAATAACATTTAATCATAAAAAAATTAAAATGGTGAATATTTGTTTGTGGTGTAAAAATTGTTTGCTAAGTTGTAAAAAAAAGTTGTGTTTGTTTGTTTGTGTTCATCTTTTAGTTTGTTTATGTTGGTGGGTAAGGTGTGGCGTCATAGCAGGTGTGGTGAGTGAGGGGGGGTGGTGTTGTCTAAGATACAGTAATTACAGGTGTGGGATGGGTGTACCTTTACTTGACCTGCTGTGTGTGTGTGTGTGTGTGTGTGTGTGTGTGTGTGTTATCAGGTACAGGTATACAACATGTTCCCACGCTCAATATCTGACCACCAATAACTTTCTCCAGGCACTGTGATGGTGATAATGACATAATCTGGCAGTTTGACGACGATAATGACATAATCAGAGGAACCATTTAAAACGATACTTGAGATGTTAGTTTACCAGGCCGCCACTAGGGGGGGGGGGAGATGACGTTACCTAACATTAAATATATTTTAAGTAACACCTCTTTGTGTGACGTAGAGATTGCATGGGGGGGGGTAGAAGGGCACCTCCTCCTCTCACCTCCCTCTCACCTCCCTCCTCTCACCTCCCTCTCACCCTCCCTCTCACCTCCCTCCTCCCCCTCCCTCTCACCTCTCCACCCCCCTCTCACCTTGTTATACACCCCACTACTGGCATATAGAATGAGAGGACTACCACACACAAGGTTACCACAGCAAGTACACAACCACATTCACCCCACAGGAAATACCAAGACACCTCAAGCTTGGGTTAGGTTAGGTTAGGTTAGGTTAGGTTAGGTTACCTGGAAGTGTTAATTAGCACCACCGTCTATGTTCAGGTGAATAATAATAATAATAATCTACTTGTATTTATTTTTAAGTTAGTTTAATTAAAATCTATCTTAGTGTGATGTTATCGTACCCATAACTCCTAGGCGTGACCATAACTCCTAGGCGTGCCCACAACTCCTAGGCGTGCCCATAACTCCTAGGCGTGCCCACAACTCCTAGGCGTACCCACAACTCTTAGGCGTACCCACAACTCCCAGGCGTACCCATAATTCCTAGGCGTACCCACAACTCTTAGGCGTACCCACAACTCCTAGGCGTACCCACAACTCTTAGGCGTACCCACAACTCCTAGGCGTGCCCACAACTAGACATACCCACACACATGATAGGAAAGTTCTGTACCTGGTAGGGCTAAGCAGTAAGAATAATGATGGTGGTGGTGGTGACGTGTAAGGATGTGTGGTACAGGAGATTATCCACCACTTCAACCCCCCCCCCTCCTCCCACCACCATGATCAAAGCAATCACCAGTTACCTCCACCAACCAATCATAAGTTACCTCCACCAACCAATCAAAAACAAGTATAACTCCCTCCCCTCCCTCTCCTCCAGTCAGGTGAATCAGGAAAGAAATTAATTAACAGGTGTAGTTATTGTTTTTATTATTATTGTTATTATTATTATTATTGTTATTATTATTTTATTTGCTTATGAACAAAAGTATATAAGCTGTCGTACGTATTGGCCATCAGCGTCGTTTGTGTAAAGAGGGGGGGAGTGGGGGTGAGGGAGGAGTGGGGGTGAGGGTGAGAGGGGGGAGCCAGGTAAGCTACTGCAGGAGGCGGAGGAGGCTGGAACGGTGGCCGGGCTGGTACCAAGGACATCACTTCCGCCTCCCGCAAGCAAAGGTCACACAACTACTGCCCCCCGTCTCGTCCTCATCTCTCCTTGAACCTGGGACTTTAGAGAGAGATATAGAGAGAGGAATATAGTTAGCTTGTTGTGTATATAGAAGATGGTGGGATGTTTTACAAGAGTTACGTAAAATTGAAAATGTGGGGTAAAATACGAATTCAAAAACACATTTACATAATATTTATTTTCAGTGATATAGATTCTTCTTTATGTATGAAAAATTATTAAGAGAAACGATTAAAAACTTGAATGGAAGGGAATCTTATTAAAAGTATAGGTGTTCCAACATTATCTGGTGGTGACGTCAGGGTTAGGGCGCGGAGGAGTGGGGCCGCGATGCACCTCACCCACCGTCATTCTTGTGGAAAAAAAACGGGTTCTCGTCCAGGTTTTCTCATTATTTATTCTAATACTCTTCGTTCGCCTTGATATTCTTTTAATATGTTTTATGTTGTTAATGTATGTATTTCTATGCTTCAACAATTAAGATTTTCAAGCAAGTAAACTAATTCACTTTATATACCAAATTATTAAAAATATCGAGAATTTTCTATTTGTATGACGGTAAAATATTCATAACGTTGTGTCAATCTGATACTCTGCCCTTGTTTCGTGTAAGTTATATACCAGATGGTGATTAAAACAACAAAGGCGTGTAGGCGTGCCTTAGGTCCTGTTAGGAATGTTTTATCGTCCATGAACTCAGCGGGCAGGAGAGGCGAGAGGCCGGGCCAGCGAGAACATATCTGTTTTGAATATTAAAAGTTCCATCAGTGTTCGAGGCAACTGGTGGTCTTATAGTAATTAAACCCTCGTCCTGGGTATAAGTTTTTTTGCTATACGGTCTGGGTATTTTGGGTACCATAGACAAGCACTGTTGCCCTTCCGCTTACCCTCACACTGATGGGGACGAGTCTAATACTATCAGGAATTCCAAGTGTTGGGTCGTGTTAAGACTTGTTGCTGAGATACAATCGTCGAGTTACTCCTTTATTTTCCTGTTTTGTCGCTTTCGGAAATGAAAATAATACAAAATCTTACTTTTACTCACAACCATTGGTGAATAATATACTCAAGATAACCGTGATTACATGATAAATTAATTTTGTTGATGATTAGTTTGGAGGCCCTTCAGCTCACTTGATGATCACTCCACACATCACACCACACCCGCAGCACATCATACCGCATCTTGTTAATACTAAGGTGAATATTGTGTTGTGTATCTGAAGAATATAATTGTTGTTTATACTGTGTGTGTGTGTGTGTACATACTTCATGGCTGTTTCCGGATAAGGTAATAAGAGATGGTGGGTGCAGCTTTTCCCGGGTTAGGTGGTGGTGGGGTGGGTCATATCCGTGTAGAGGCGGTGGACCTGAGGGGAAAGGGGGGAGGGGGGGGTGACAAGGACCGGCCAGGCAGGGTGGAGGTTCCGGTGCAGTGACCGGTAGGTGAAAGAACCGGCCGTCTCTCACCTCGCTGGACCCGGGGACCTGCCAGGGCGGAAACGTAATAGTGGGTGTGAATCTGGTCACCTGCCAACTGAACATCGCTCGACCTCACGCGTACAGGTGGTGGTGGGTGGGGGTGTTGGGTGGTGGCGCGCTTGTGTGTCCGTCCGGTGGGTGTTAGTATGGTGTTGTAGTGACGCCCCGGGCAAGGTAAAGACGGGTTTTCAAGGTTATCTCATGAATTAGACGGAGGCAGCGGTTGTGTTCCACTCATGCATATAAAGAAATGAGATTATAGTAAGAGGGGACAAAGAAACATTTTAAACCCTTGTTCAGGATTCAGTTTTTATTGGTTATGTTGAGTAGGAGCGGGGTGTGTGGGTGTAGAGACGTTGACAGGGCGTGTTTGGCCTACAGTGTGTGTGTGTGGGTGTGAGGGGGTGTCACTAAACCGTCGTTGGAGGGATTACTGTAATACCCTAGTCGTGTGTCGCGTCAGGAGCTGCTGCCAGAGGCCACAGGTTGCTCCTTCGTCAGCGTCACCCACATCATCCTCATCTGTAATCCACCCTCGCTCTCGATAGCCACGCTCTCACCCTCTGAGACACTGACGACATAACCTGATGTTCTCCAAGGATGATTTAAAGTAGATACGAAATCACACAAGAAGTGGCCTGGTTGTGGCGTTCATTAATCAGGAAATACTTTTTTTTTGCGGGGAGGGGGCAGAGGGGTCAGTGGTCTTCAGTGGAGGTGCGTGAGCGAGACCCTCTCCACGCTGAGCCAATAGACCAGACAACGCATGTTTTTACTAAAGTTTGTCTCGGGTCATTAAAGGTACTCTCAACTCTTGAACGTAACGTGTGTGTGACAGGGAGGGGGTGTCGTCACAGTTAATTGAACATAACTTTAATGATTGTTTGCCTGTGAACATTGATTTCATCGGCCGCTGTCGTCTCCTCCATTACAAGGCTTGAAAAATGTTATACCACCATCATTGTTAAGGTTTTTGTCAGTTAATCGTAGTTGATATTTTTGCTTTCACTTCCGCCGTGGTTTTATGAGTCGTTCTTATCGCTGTCATGGTGAGATCTGTGGTGGCGGTTGAGTAAGGAAGTTCAATTAAATTTATCCACTAATGGAGTGTAAATCTTAGCACGTACGACGAAGCTATTAAACCACATTACAGAATTCGAGTTTCTCTTAATCACTATATAAAAAACAATATACGTTCTAATTTCTGTGGTTAGTGTATTGGGTTTACTATTTACCAACAGTTTTGATTATCGGTCATAGAAGCTGCTGCTGTTATCGTATCCAGTTTGGTTTTCTTGTTCCGAGGTTTTGACTGACGGAGGAACATGGTGGAACAAGAGGTGATAAGGCGGAAGGTGTGGTAGGGGGCGGCGTGGCGGCCTTGTGTCTCCCGCGGCAACAGTCGACAAGGCCACTAGCTAATATTCCCGCCACCCAGCGTTCATCTTATGCCTTGTAATGTACCATACACTGTTAGCGTTGTGCTGCTGCTGCAGTTGAATAAACAAAGGTTAAGAATTCTTATTTTAGGAGGAACTCGCAGTAATCTTGTTGTGGCTCAGTGTGTGTAGTGAGGTGATGACATTTACAGAAGGGGCTTGGCACTTGGCAGGCTGGTGACGTCACGCCTCGCTCACCACACTCCACTCTTCAAAAAATCAAATCGTTGACAATTCACGCGTATATTTATCATGATAAGTGAACTTGACAATGAATTACTCATCGCTCTTGTGTCTCTTCCTATTGTTAAAAGTAATCTCAGTTTGAAAGGTCTCACAGAATCGATGAAAACGTCACAATGAAAGCAGTTGTTGGGGTGTGTGTGTGATGGAGCGGCGACATGGTTGGGTGATGGGATGAGAGGCTGGTGCAACTGAATTAAAAAAAAAAGTTCGTGTTTGTTCCTGCGTGGCTGTGATGCTGACATTCCTGAACACAGTATATGGTTTTCCCTGGTCTTTTACTGAACACAAATTCAAATAGGTTTTATTACTAGTATTTTGAGTATACTGTACATGTAGTGTGAATATTTATTAGACTTCTGAACTATAACATTAAACTGATATTTTATACATTCTCCGGAAACCTAATATAATTTTTCATTGCTTCCGCGTATTTCTGCTTCTTCATTGTATGTGTGGGGGGGATGGAGGGTGAGTTGGGGTGTGGTGTAGCGGGAAACAGTAAGGTAAAAATACGTTCGCCATAACAGAACATATACTGTGCCCACAACGGGGTTTTTTTTTCAGTGAATATCTTGACGTTTTAATATATAATGGTTTAAATATTAACAATAGGGAGTGTCTTAAATATGTTTTTGTCCTGAGACCCGCGTGTATGAAGAGTGACTAGAAATATCACCATATAAATTATTACGAAATTCGGGTGTTCGAAGTTACAGTAGTTATTTTATACTGTACATGAGTCATATTCTCAGATATACTGTACGTGTTTACTCCATTGTTTTATCCAGTGTTTGATGTCTTTTTATGCATCTTAGACTTTAGTTTGTAACATTAAATAAATTTCAAGCCGTAGTGTGTGTCATTTTAACGAGCCAGACTCAAAAACATGACTCGCTATCATCTGCACATCTCCCTGGTAAGCTAATCACAAGAAAACTCTGCCGGTTGTGACTTTGCTGGTGGAGTTGTTGTTGTGTGGTGGACGAAACAGGTGCAATGAACCACTGTCTCTTGGTGTAAACATATTAGTTTTATTAGTGTTCAGTGTGGGGGGGAGGAGAGGAAGCAGCCTAGCGTCACATTTCAATAGTCAAGGCAACATTTCTCGTATATAGTTGTGTCTAGTTAATACTACTTGGCACTGGAGTATTGAAATGAATAGGAATAATATTTTTATATAAGTTATGTGGTTTATTTTGAATCACCAAGACACAAACATGCTAAAGAGAATATATACTAGTAAAGTTTTGAGTTATTGGACACTCGACAGCTGTTCCTCCCGTACAAGTCATCTTCACGCTCCTTTACCTTTGATGGGACACACAGCCTGGCTCCCCCCCTTACCACCTGCCTCGCCCTCTCAGCTGTTGCAACACGTATTAAACACTCACTCGCCAAGGAGGTCACGTATAGCGGAGGGCAATGACCAGTCTTATACAGAGGTCACAGGTCACGGTGGTGGGTTCCTCTCAAGAAATGTCTACACTCTCGCTTATCAACCTACACACACACACACACACACACACACACAGTTAATGGTGATAATGGGGAATTAGATCCAATTTCGTACGGAACATAACGTCTTTTGTTCATTGTTGTGCTCGTAATAGGAAATCAGATTTGGTGTTAGAAGAATAGTGAAATTGGCCCAGTATGGTGTTATTAGTGTATAGTTTATAGTGCTGCAGGTGTACAGTGATAGTAGTCGTGGGAACACAGGAGTACGGTGTGGTGGTGGTGATGGTGGTAGGAACACAGAGGTACAATGGTGATGGTGGGTATAGGAGTACGGTATGGTGATGGTGGGAACAGGAATACAGTGTGATGATGGTAGGAACACAGAGGCACAGAGGTGATGGTGGTAGGCACAGGAGTACGGTATGGTGATGGTAGGAACAGGAATACAGTGTGATGGTGATGGTAGGAACACAGTAGAAGTACAGAAGTGGTGATAATGATGGTGAGAACATTGGGTCAGGTAGTAGAGGCGGCCTCAGCGTCAGGATGTGGCAAGACCGCCCGTCCTTACTGGCCCGTTGCAACACCCTACCCTACCCCACCTACTACCTGGTGTATGGAGTCCCTTGTGTACCTGGGCACTAGTGATGTGTTGCTAGGTATCCCACACCTTCCCTCTCCCAGGTATACCACTGGTTCATTTCTGATAAGCCTTTGTGGTGTCGTTTCTAACCTGTGTGTGTCAGCAGTTATTTCACTACTCCAGGTTGATGAGAGTTTGAAGATTGTGGGTACTTATGATCTGAAGAAGGCGAGGAAGTAGGTATTCATACAGGTATTGCGTCCTTGAGGAGTTCTGTTGTGTTCCCTTGAGGTGTCTTGACTGTCCTGCGGAAGGATGAGACACAAAGTCGGGTGATGAGTCTGAGGTCTTGTCATATTAGTTGAGTTAGACACAGCTTAAAGGGACACAGCACACATCTCATCCCCTCCAGTAGGTGTAATTAGGATCCCAGGAAGATTATAACACCCTAGTTTATTTTACCTGGTGATTATATACACCTTAATGCTAACCTAATCTATACCCACCGCCAGGTAACGTTAGGGGTGTTTAATCAGGTAAAATAAGCTGGGGTATCTTATCTTCAGGTGATGCATTGTGTTTATATCTGTGTGAGAAGAGTTGGGTCGTAAGGTACACACACACACACACACACACACACACACACATACACACACACACACACACACACACACACAGTTAATGGTGATAATGGGAATGTTAGGAAGAATAGATTTGGTGTTAAAGAATAGTGGCCCAGTATGGTGTTATTAGTGTATTGTTTATAGTGCTGCAGGTGTACAGTGATAGTAGTCGTGGGAACACAGGGAGTACGGTGTGGTGGTGGTGATGGTGGTAGGAACACAGAGGTACAGGTGATGGTGGGTATAGGAGTACGGTATGGTGATGGTGGGAACAGGAATACAGTGATGATGGTAGGAACACAGAGGTGATGGTGGTGGCACAGGAGTACGGTATGGTGATGGTAGGAACAGGAATACAGTGTGATGGTGATGGTAGGAACACAGTAGAGGTACAGAAGTGGTGATAATGATGGTGAGAACATTGGGTCAGGTAGTAGAGGCGGCCTCAGCGTCAGGATGTGGCAAGACCGCCCGTCCTTACTGGCCCGTTGCAACACCCTACCCTACCCCACCTACTACCTGGTGTATGGAGTCCCTTGTGTACCTGGGCACTAGTGATGTGTTGCTAGGTATCCCACACCTTCCCTCTCCCAGGTATACCACTGGTTCATTTCTGATAAGCCTTTGTGGTGTCGTTTCTAACCTGTGTGTGTCAGCAGTTATTTCACTACTCCAGGTTGATGAGAGTTTGAAGATTGTGGGTACTTATGATCTGAAGAAGGCGAGGAAGTAGGTATTCATACAGGTATTGCGTCCTTGAGGAGTTCTGTTGTGTTCCCTTGAGGTGTCTTGACTGTCCTGCGGAAGGATGAGACACAAAGTCGGGTGATGAGTCTGAGGTCTTGTCATATTAGTTGAGTTAGACACAGCTTAAAGGGACACAGCACACATCTCATCCCCTCCAGTAGGTGTAATTAGGATCCCAGGAAGATTATAACACCCTAGTTTATTTTACCTGGTGATTATATACACCTTAATGCTAACCTAATCTATACCCACCGCCAGGTAACGTTAGGGGTGTTTAATCAGGTAAAATAAGCTGGGGTATCTTATCTTCAGGTGATGCATTGTGTTTATATCTGTGTGAGAAGAGTTGGGTCGTTAGGTATTAACACACACACACACACACACACACACACACACACACATACATACATACACACATATGGTTTTGGAACTGTCTTGGAAGGCCGTGGGAGGAAGAATGATTTTGAAAGGGCCGGGTGTGAGGTAGTGGAGTAGCTGAGGGTGGTAGCCTGAAGGAGGACGGTAGCCTGAAGGAAGAGGGTAGCCTGAGGGGGGAACAACGTTACGTCAGTCTTGTGCCTTGGCTCACACGAACCATTTATTGCGTCTGTGTGTATGTGAAAGTGTGTTTGTGCGTGTGAGAAAGTGTGTTTGTGTGTGTGTGTGTGAACGTTTGTATTAGTTGGTGAGGGATGTATCCAGGTCCAGGAGTTACCGAGGCGGGACAACACCGCGCCACAAGACCCCTTCCTCCTCCAGGTCACCTTCAGAAAGACAACGTCCCTCTCTCTCTCTCTCATCTTCTTCCTGCTGCCCATGCCCACGCCCCCCCTCCCCCCTCCCACCCCTCCCTCCCTCTCTCACAACCCTGGTACCTGTTTAGACGTTTGTAATCACCATCTATCTGGGATAATTAATGACGTCAGAACTCGGTGAAAATAAACCCCAATTATAAAACGTAAATTCGTATTTCTCTTCATTAGTGGGATTCATACTAATTAATACGTAGTAAAAATAATATTCCTGTTTACCATTACATTATTATATCCTGCGTGTGATATAGAGGAGGTGTCAGTCAAGTAGCAGTCGTCTCAATTGCACTGTGAGAATAATTTATTGTTCGTCACTGTGTTGGTCCAATCAGCGGCAGGCATACCCACTTCGTCAGAGCCTCAGCATTTTGATTGGACACTCAGGCGATGTGGTTACGATTTTGAGGTCATAATCTGCCCTTTTTTTTCATATACTAGACTGAAAGACTAAAGGTTTGGTACTTGTTCTTAAAGTCACATTGTTTATCAGTAGTGTGTAGTCGTCCTGGGGGTAGTGGTGATGGCCTTGTTCATCCTGGGGTGAGATAACTGTCATAGGAGGACAGGAGAGTGGCGTAGTAATATATATATATACTGTTATATTATGTTGGTGGAGGTGATGTTTCCGCCAAGAACAAGAGTGTGTGTGTGTGTGGCGGCAGGAAGTGTGTGTAGGTGTGTGTGTGTGTTCTAGGGGGAGGGAGGGAGGGAAGAGCTCTTGGTCATTACCCTTCAGTATCGCCATTGTGGATCTCTCTCTCTCTCTCTCTCTCTCTAAACTACCTACACTTGGTCTGTCTAAATCATTTTACTTGTATTTGTTTTCGTCATATTTTCGAAGTAGCATTTTATATCGTGGTCACAGTAGGTAGACGTAACCTTAAAGTGACTTAACGAGTTAGTCATATTAAAGTGTGTCCTGGCTAGGTGATCCTAACCTGGAAATATGACGACATTGATCACCCTCTACATTATGACGTCATTGATTACCCTGTACATTATGACGTCATTGATCACCCTGTACATTATGACGCCATTGATCACCCTGTACATTATGACGTCATTGATCACCCTGCAGTGTACGTGACATCATCGTCTACCATCGTGTTGGGACAGTCAGAACCCAACGAGTACGACACCGCTTACGCCCCTGGCTACTACAACGCCTCCCTCCTCTCCGCCGCCAGCACCTCCAGCAGCCTCTACTACGAGAGTGCCAAAATCAGGAGTATTTTCTACGACGGCGATGACAATGAGTCCCAGGAGATCAGTCTTTATGTGGAAGGTTTGTAAGGGCGAGTTTTTCTTACAGACCTTCGTATGGAATAGGACACCTAACTAGACCACTTGTAATACATCATTAGTAGAGTATTAATGTATATTGTTGACGTCCTTCACCTCACCTGGTCATGGTAGACGCACTAGGCAACTATGACTACTTGTTAGAATGTTTATATCTTCTGCTGTGTAGTCTAACCTGCCGCGGAGGGCCAACTTGACTGTAACATTACAAAGTCTGTACTAGTGGAAGTCAGTAGCAGGAGCAGAAGCAGGCGGAAGTGTTACTGCCGCTGCTGCTCCTGCCAGCCTGACTTGACAACGGCTAGGGGGCCCCCCAAGGTTCCCACCAGCATGATAGCAATGTGTTGTTGACGTTGTATGACGTAAAGTGACGTTTTGTGACGAAACTGTGACGTCATCACGCTTTTGTACTACTTGATAGACTCGTTAATGAGTAGTGTCGACTTGGTGATGACTGTAGGAGCGGTCTTCCTGCTGTCTGTGACATTACCTACGCATGACCTAAGTGTACCTGTTGTGGGCCTGACGGTCAGGTGAGTCACCCTCTTATTTAGAGGTCCTGCACACTCTTCTCCTCTGATGGAAGGTGAGTTATATCATGGAGTTTATCTTAACCATCATGTTAACCCAGCGGCACCACTGGGGGGGGCGGTGATAGTAAGTGGCGTCTGCTTTGTTTGCATGACAGGTATGAAGTACTGTAGTTGCATGTACCGACTGTATTTTCTCTTATTACCTACAATTATCCAAATATCCCATGGATGTAGCTGCTGTATTTTGTATATTTGTAATGTATGTAATGTATTAACCCTTGTTTTATTTTAATTTTTTATAATTAGTGTCCAAGTCCATTATTACGATAATCGACGTGGAATTCCGACTAAGTGACCAGTTATATAAAGGTTACACTGTTCATGCTCGTGTTCTTAAATCAGTAACCATTTTTCATGTACTGTCTGTAGAGTGTTGGTTCAAAACTGTATTTATAACAACATAACTTGACATGACAAACTTGGGTCTAGTGAATTTTTTTAGTGACATATATAGAGCTGACAGTGCCACTCTGTTACTATCAGATGCAGTTTACTATTATGAAAGTAGTCCGCCACAGTGGCCTTGGTCAATAGGCCATTAATAAGTGAAGGTGGCGGTGGTGGTGATGGTGCCATCCTCAAGTACACCGCGTGCTAGACATTCAAAACCTCCCCTGACCTCTGTTATAACTACCTTCTGAAAGTTTAGTAGTTCACAACGCACTAACTTGAATTTATTAAATTTTGGTGTGAGTTAAGACATGGACACCTTACTGTAAAATTTGACTGCCAATAGTATTTATAAGGATTTAGATACTGTTCAAGGGTCCAAACTTGAAAATCTCACAATAATAATAATAATAATAATAAACAACTACTTACAATGCTAATAATATAAAACTAAACACACACACACACCTACCAAACTTGGCCATCACCCTCTTGTTAATTGTAGATAAGGTATAACTGGTGGATAATTATTAGAGGTGACCTTTATTGTACATATTGTAAACAGTAGTGGTGAAACTAACTAGGAACTAATAAGTTATAATTACACCCATTTCATCAAGCCTTGAGCACAATTTATTATTTTCGAATACAAAATTTAGTCTTAACATCTTCATATTCTCTTCCCCTTTGTAATATTTTGAGTGATGGAAACAAACATGGGAGAATTTCTTTTGTGGTTGGGTTAGGTTACACACTGTAGAGAGAGAGGAGGTTCAGGAGTAAGGCAGAGTAAAGGGAAAATTGGCCTACACAGCTCACGTCATTGGGAGTTACGTTATACAGTAATTGCTACCCATTAGGCACCCTCACATACCTGGACCACTGACACTCCCTCACAAGTCTAAGGAGTTTACTTGCTGTGGATTTATTTATTATATTAAAAATTAGACTTTAATTTGGCATTTTCTTGTATTGTCATAACCCAAATAAAATTAAACTTATTGGAAGTGTAATTTACTGTATCAACGTTTGTACATGCAGCTCTGGGTGAATCTAAAACCATATTAATGACCATGAGATGTCTGGAAAATCCGGGAGTGTTTTAAAACTAATCCGAGATAGCAAGTATGATTTTTTTATGTGAAGTGTTTTGTATAAGGTTATTTGACGAAGCTTAGAACCTCATCTCTTATGCAATGCTAATCGACTCCACAATTGATAAGTACAAAAATAATCTGCTGGTACTTGCTACATTATACTATTATGAATACCCGCTTAGATTAAAAAGTTTCATTGGAAATATCCATACAGTCACTAGTACAGCAAAGGTTCAGGCATAGAGTGCAGTACAGGTCAGTTTTGCTCATCGTGTTGATCATAAAACTGGTGCTGATGGTTAGGTGATTATGTTTCCTATCAGTTCTACTTTTTTTAAATAAGGAAATAGACATTACTGTATACTGTACATTTCCAACATTTCCTATTCTATGATGACTATATATTATACATATTATACGTACCATATTGTCCACTGCAAGACAGCCACATGAATTGTAACATCAGAAAAATATTACAGTATTTTTGGTACTGTATGCACTGAAATACAAATTTCTCATTGTATATAGAGATAAAATACGAAATTCAATACAGTATGAGTAGAGAAGACTATATTATAATGCAATTATTACACTATATTTGACCTGACTTAAGCTCTACAGTTTGACAGTGAAGGCGTGGGAAATAACTAACACCCTAACAGATAAAACACACAACTGCATGGAATGAATATATTTACTGTCACTAAACAATGTGTCTTAGTTTTAGATAAGATTCCGTCCTTTCTTGAGACTTTAATATGGTTTTACTTGGCGTACTCAGGAGGAGACTCGGAAGAGGAGGACCCAGCGACGGGTCACTACGAGGCCATATATGAAGTTATCAGCCCGGCGGAGGACGAATGTTTCCACCGCACCGAGGATAACGAGTTTGACGACTCCTTTGATTCTGATGACTCGGATGATGCGTATTGTCGACTGAGGCCCCAGGTAAGATACTAGTGACCTAAGTATTTATATTTGTAATTGCATTGTGTTTTATCTATGTTTTTACTCTCCCAAGTGCATATGTCTATGCAGTAATTACAGTACACATTTATAGACATGAGTGCATATAGTACAGTATATATAACTTGTGCTTTCAGTCATCCTAAAGTTTAAGATCATATACAGTATTAAAATTGTCAACAAAAATCACTGATAATTATTTTACTGTTTGTTTCCTAAATGCAAACCAAGGACTGTATATAAGTAAATTTTGATAACTCTTCATCTTATTGCAATTAATCAGTACAATATTTCAAGTAAGTCAATAATGCTTGTGAGGAAACATAAGGGATGTCATTTAACCTCTTTGCTATACAGTACAGTATTAGTTATTTTATTTTTATATCATTTCAGTTATTACACTTATTTGGTCATAATAGATGCATTTCTTTATTTATTAGTGCAGTACAGTATACCTCGGTTCAATACAGCACATTTCATTTCAGTTTCCAGATGACAGTTCACAAATATCAAGGGATCCTGCAGAATCCATGAGCTCTGAAGTGTCTGCCTCTGACAAACAGCAACCAGAGAGTCCCCTACAACAGCAGCAACAACAGCAGCAGCAACATGGGATCACCAAGATTGCAGAAGCGGCAAACTTAGGAATGCGGAGACTGCGGCGGAACTGGTCATTGACAAAAAATGAAGTCAGAACAGGCTTGAGTCGAATAAAGAAGAAAAGTACCTTCAGTGTTTCAGACATGAAGAGTACAGAAAGTAAGTTTGTGTTGTTGATGAAAAGAACTTTTTAGTGTGAAAGATGTTGTTAGTACAGCAGTAATGTGCTTGCCTCTCACCATTGTGTCCTGGGTTAAATTTCTGACTTGGATTAGATGTGAGAAGGATGTTATTCTGTGTGACCCTGTTGGTATTGGGCATGATGATTTTTATGAAATTAATGTACTTTTACAGAGACTGGAAGAGTACCAGTAGATATAAGTAAACCAGTAATGATAATTTTAAGATTATAGAGAACACAGTACCTGGTGAGCATGAATACTGTACTTCTTTTTGTTTTACATTGACTTGGATAAAATGGTTTACACATATTGTACTGTAAATTTTAAAACTTTCGTCAAGTTCTTGATTAATTTTTGTCAGTTTTCTAAATTTTCCATTGATTTGTCTTTTTCTGAACATTTTTCTTCAAATTTACCCTGGTAAAGGTCACGTGGTGTGGTGCATACTGAATATTACTATTTTTGCAGATCTTGCAGGTGAAGCCAGTCCCACTAGTGCAGAAAATAAAAGGAAATGGTCCTTTAAGAGTCATTTTAGACGGAAATCCTCATCAGGCTCTGTTACCACTGTTGTTAGTGGTGGGGGACCTCCTTCAAAGAAAGATAGTGCCACATTTTATCTTACCTTAACTATTGAAACCAGTGGTCAGGATGCTGGGGAGATGTCAGATGCTTCCCAGCGAACTGTTCGCTCTGACTCTGAGAGTGTCTTGTCAACTACCAGCACCCACGAGTACCAAAAGTCCAACACATCATCCATAGCCTCGGTAACCACTGTAGGCTCTTCTGAGAATGCCGTGCCAGTAAAACGTCCTACCTCTGTCACTTATAACAGAAAGAGCTCCATAGGCTGTCCAAGTTATGGTCCAGTAAGACCACGTACCGCACCACCTGCTCCGCCACCAAAAGGTTTAATTTCAAACTCTTCCCTATTGTCAAAATAGAAACTGATTTTTACTAACTGTAGAAATTAAATTAAGAAGTAGTGTACAGTGTGTGTTTGTTTCTAATGTCTCCTAGGTATTGTGTTTAATGAATAATTTTTATATTGCAGAAAAGAGCAGTGAAGCATTTTCTGGGAGAAGTGAAGGAGAAGAACTCAGCAAAGTTGATGTTGCATCTAGACTCAACCAATTGTTGTCTTCTGGACCTGTTGCCCCTCCTGGTCGTCGAGTGCTTCGTACTTCTGAGGGTTCAAGCAGTGACACCTCCCCTGTTCCTGTTTTGGTTCACCCAGAAGACAGTGTGCGTTTTGGACTACGGCCCAATTGTATCAAATATGCCACCATTGACATGAGTACTTTGGGGGCCAATGCCTATCCTGGTGGGGATTCCAGTGGAGATGAAAAACTGCTAGGCATAGACATAACTCATTCTGTAAAGCTTAATGTTCCTCAGGCTCGTATGTCTGTTGCATCACACGGCTCAAGTGAAGGCTACATTCGCCCTGGGGATATTGCATCAGCACCACCTCCATTACCAGCAAGACGTACCCCATCAACGTATGCAGCAAACTCCAAGTCATCAACCTCAAACAGATCCCAGCCCACTTTTCTTCACATGCCATCTAGTCTCATGGATGGGGATAATAATAGTTATCTGGACTTCAGCTGTAATGCTTTAATACAGGATGAGCCACTGTATGTTAGCTCACACTTTGCAGACGAGCCACTGTACCAGTTCTACACAGCTACAGTGTTAGAGCGAGCTGCCCAGAACCAGGGTGACTGTTCTTCAGAAGATGATTATGAGGTAATGTTGGTTGAAACTGTTTACTTCTTCCTGTTAAAGAGGATATATTATTTGCATCTGCTTATGTGCCTTGCAGATTCTGTACTGTATTTACTTATTTATATTTCTGATGTAGATTCCTCTCATTGAGTGCAAGCAAGTAGGTATATATTGTTTAACTTAGGAGAGGAATGGGGATGTTGTGAATGTTGTAATTGAGATTATGAAATACATTTTTTAGTAAATGACTGTACATTGATTTCTTTATAGATGGTCAAATGTTATTGTAAAGTTAATAAGATGCAATTTGTATCATCTATTAAAGTAAACATTATTGACAGTAACAGGTTAAGAAAATTTATAAGTACTGTACATTATATAAAGCATGTATTGTATGTTAAGTTTTATGTTGCCAGGTTATCAACGATGGACACCACAACCCACAAGCAGTGAAGTTACAATCACGTCCTTCTGCCATGGAGCTCGTCACCCCAGCCGATGGCCGACGGACATTGTGGTGTGAATTACCTGAAGTCATTGAAAGTGGTTTACTAAGTATGTATCTAATGTGTTGGTTTTGTTGTGTGAGCCAGTTTCATTTCTTAAGACTTTCATTAATATTATTGTTGAGTTTTTGGTTTCATGCAAGTGCTATTGTATTGTTAGTTTTTCATTTGTGTGTCACATTCTCGTTGCTGAAGCATTACTGTCTGCTACTTCTCTGCAACCTTTCAGTGACTGTTTATTTTCCCTCTTCTCTCGCTCATCCTGCTTGTGTTCATTACTTGTGCATACACCTATACAGTACTTGATTTTTCCTGTTTCTACGTTCCCTACCTGTATACTTGCTGCCCTCGTACTGGCCACGCACTCTAGTTTAACATTATATAAACAAAGTAACAGTTGCTTCACTTATATGATGATCAAACTAGCTCAGAATAGTAAATAATTTATATAACTCATTAACACTGAGGGTGGCAGAAATATTTGGGAGAGATTCTACCCAAGACTTCCTTTCCTACCATTGGGAAGATGTAGATAAGAGTGATAGTTAATTGAAATTATAATTTTTATTTCTTATAATAATAGGGCAGTGAGACATCTTAAATAATTATTACCTTTAAATTACTGTACTATATTAGTCTCTTCATCTTGGTACAGTTTATAACATTAGATTGTCTTACAGTTATAGTACTACTGAAATATTTTGAATGCTATGTGCCATTACTAAAAATTTTGTTAATGTATTGCAGGTCAAATCAGCAGCCAAGAAAGGAAAATCCAGGAAGCAATGTTTGAAATGATAACATCTGAGGCATCATACCTCAAGTCTCTTAATGTCCTGGTGACTCATTTTGTACAGTGTCCTGAATTTACCATTGATGAAGGGGAAGATGCAGTGCTTAGTAGAAGAGAAAGACACATTCTCTTCTCTGACATTTTGCCAGGTAAGGCTTCAGTATTTAGTTTTCTTTCCATATCATTTCACAGATTATTAACCGTAGACATTCAGGCTAGTAATAATTGATTACCTTAAGGAGTTCCAACCCTGCCTTGCCAGCTAAGAGGGCACTTGGAAGTCTATATATACAAGGTAATGCCTACTTCCCACTTTGTAAAAGTGGGTTGGTGATAGGAAGGGCATCCACCTGTAAAAAATGGTTCAAATATGCCTTATAGTAACTGGTACACCAGCACTATCTCTCTCTCCCTCTCTGGTCTGTACTACACTTTCTGGGTTGACATGAGTAAGCTTTATGTGTAAGTGATGTTCAGAGAAAAGAATTCCTGTTCAGAACTAAGAGGGTGGTTTGATATTGAGAGCATTGGTGAGGTTCCGTACAGAGGTAGGTTGAGATGGTCGGGCATGTGGAGAAAGTGAGGGAGATGCATTAGGTTAAGAAATGCACGAGTTAGAATGTGGATGGGAGGAGAGGTAGGGGTAAGCCAAGAATGCTGTGGGTATAGTTTGTAAGAAATGATCTCAGAGAGACAATAACCTGACAAGAGAGACTGCAATAGATCATTCAGCTTGGTAATCATGGCTAGCCCACACAAACATGAAAAATGACCGTTTACTGTTGATGATTCATTGCATTATTATTAATTTTTAACTAATGTGGTTCCCTGTAATACAGTTTAGTTGTGATGATAATTTATTTACACCAAGTGATATTTCTTTTCCAGTGAAGAGATGTTCCGAGTTGTTCCTGGCAGACCTAGAGAAGCGCTGGCAGGTGTCTGTACAGATCTCTACAATTGCGGATATTATCTGTAAGCACGCAAATAACCACTTCCAGGTCTATGTCAAGTATTGCTCCAACCAGATCTACCAGGATAGAACACTAAAGGAGCTCAAGTAAGTTCTTGGGTTTTAATGTGACTTAAAGATATTACTTTACGACACAGTTTTTGCTTTATCATTGATATATTAGCCTCTGCTTTGTGAAAGGAATCGTGTTACCTTTAAATATTGAAATACAAGAATATTGAATGACTAGTTGTATGTATAAACTTTGTAATACCATGAAGCAGTGGGTTGGTTGGCCTCAAGTGTGTGAGAAAGATAGTATTATCCCCTTCTCCATTGGCGACTCATTATGTTTTATACTATTCTTATCCTTCAAATACTGGACCTGTATTTTCTTCTCCTATTGCTTCTCCTAAATTCCACTTCTTCCTTGTCTTATTTCTTAATCATATTTACTTACTGTGCTTGTGTGTGATGGCAAAAGCAGCCCTCACTCTTTTAATACAAGGTAATTCCAGCTATTAAGTCATTTATGATGCAATTCAAAGTAGAATTCTTTAACAATTAGTTTTAGTTTAGCTGATCTTGTTTGTAGCCTTTGGATGTGTAATGATTTTCAGTGGGTAAAGTTTACAAGCAAGTAGATTATGAATGAACCAGCTGCCTACTTTTACTGTAGTGAACAACAGAGTTGGTATGCTGCACATGGGTTTAGTTTCTAATAATTATCACAAGTTAGGTTGATAGGTAAATTTTGAATGACAGCAGATCTTCAAATCAGATTGATGTGTAAATTTTAATGGTCCTTATACTCATGTATCTATATCCAAGCAGTATTTTTAAAAGTCAGATTGATGTGTAAATTTAAAGTAACCACACCTCATAAGTAACGTTTGATTTACAGAGAAAACAATCCACGTTTCTTGGAGGTGCTCAACCGTCTGGAGTCTTCCCCAGTCTGCCAGTCCCTCGCCATGCACTCCTTCCTTATGCTCCCCATGCAGAGAATAACGAGACTCCCTCTGCTTGTGGATGCCATATTTCACCGGCTTGAGTATGGGACATCTATGTGGAATGAATACAAGGTGGCTCTTGCCACTCTTACTAAGGTAATAAGATTAGAATGGAACTAAGTCAGAGTGGTTAGATAAATTCAAGTTACAAATGCAACCACATGAATACAAAAGACAGAATTTTATCTGGTATATATACATGGATAAACCTTTTGTACTGTTACACAAATATATAAGGAAATGCAATCACACAAAGATGCAAGCACAGAACAAGATAAGCAAACACACCTTCTTAAACATGTTCAAGCTTTCTCACACATCCTGCCATATGGCTATAACCAAACAGACATGTTGCTAGAGGTATAGGATTACACACTATTGTTATCTAGGCATGTGCACTCTTATGCACATGCCAGTTGGTACATGCATCCACACTTAAATCCCCACAAACAGCTACTAACTTGCTACCAAGAGCACATGCCCCCACACTGTCATTTGGGTACATATCACTATTGCAAGTGCACACCTGTTCCTACACACACACACACACACACACACACATGCTATATATGTGCTCATGTAATAGGGATTTCAAAACTGTTCATAATTCATATTTTAAACTCCATTGATACGTCAGACATTTAATAATTAATTATTGGTACGGAGGCAGTCATGCCTATGGGACCCACTTACACTAAGTGGTAGTTAATATGATTGATTATATAGTATAGGTATAGTATAACTCAGGGTGATACAATTTCTAAGAATTTTATATTTTACAAAGTTGCAAAAGCATTTTTGGTTGCCAAACAGATCGTAGCTGAATGTAATGAAGGAGCCCGCAAAATGGAGCGCATGGAGGAGATGCTCATTCTTTCTCGTCAGCTGGATTTTCGGGAGGTAAAGGCAATTCCACTTATCTCTGCTTCCCGTTGGCTCGTCAAGAAGGGTGAGCTAACAAGGCTGACATGCAGAGAAAATGATGTTAAACTCACCTTTGGCAAGAGAATATCAAAATGTACCCTTTACTTCTTCCTCTTCACCGACCTTCTTGTCGTTACTAAGAAAAAAAGGTTTGTATTTTTATTCTGCATCTTAATACTTTTTCTTTCTTTTAAAACAAATTGATGTTCTTTGTAAAGAGTTTAAATTTGTATTTTGTATTTTTTTTAGTGCCCCATGGTGAGAGTATTGGGTATGTTGTTAGTTCATTTGGGTAAATTGTCTTAGGATGCATTTTAATTCTCCAGTGAGGATCAGTACATGGTGCTGGACTACTGCTCAAGGAACATGGTACAAGTCCTAGAACTGGATACGACTGACAAGTTCCCTGGTCGTATTCTAGATGGCCACAAGAACCTCCTGATCATGACCATGTTACAAAACCACGAGAACAAGACGGTTGAGATGGTATGTTAAACTTACAACTACAGTATTACTGATTTTGTTTCCTCAGTTATTTAGTTTTAGCAGCCAGTTCTCAGGTTTCTTCACTGACATCACTAGGCTCTTAACTGATGATGGACCTCTCCCCAGGTGTCTTACCCTGTACTCTCAACATTAAAGTAATGTCTTGGGTGATTGCAAAACCTAAAATTCTCCATGAACTTATTTATTATTACATCAGTGTCAAGAAATTTTCACTGGTAATAAGTTTTATGTTTGTTTTTGAGATACAGTAAATCTATCAAGAGTCAATTTAACTCAAATTTTAAAGTTTTGAAGACTGTTTTACATCCATTGTATAAAGTACTATAAATGGTGGCAAGTGGTGAAGTACTGCAGTCATTACAGCATCATTTGTGGCTTATCCAAAACTCAATAGTCTCTGATACTCGGTAAATCAATTCCGTTTACATGACAGATAATGTATCAGGGCAATTCACTTAATTTTTATAATTATAGTCATGGTTTGCCATGTTGAGGCAAATTTATATACACATAAAACTTCATTTACTGTAAAAATTGACTCAAACTGAGCTTAAAACAGAAGCAGTAAGTTTGTTGAGGTTATTTAAGTCTTCATTTTGTTCTCTCACTCTCAAGTTTCTTGTGGTTCTCACATGCATTAGATATGAAGACATATCTTTACTGTCTGTTATCTGTAAGACTGCAACAAAAGCTGCCAGCGAAAATGTAAAATGATACTGGATGTTGTAAATATTGTAATAGGTTTTTAAATTTGAAATTGTACTTACGGTGTGGGGATTATCCTACTTATATTCTATATTATTGCGTAAATATTACATTTATTGAATTAAGGGTTTTTATATTCTTTGTTTTAGATTGTTTCGTGCCCCAAGGAATCGGACAGAACACGCTGGGTTGAGGCAGTGACTCCACGCAGCTCTGATAACCCAGATGAGCGCATTTATGAGGAGTGGGACTGTCCACAGGTACGTTGATGAAAAGAAGGAGCTCTGCATGGTCATAGTTAGTCAGTTTCATAAAAGCATACTAGAACGCAAAGGATATTTTGATAAGTTTACTGATTTTTTATTTATTTATTTATTTTTATATCTCCTAATTCCATGTAAATTCTGAAGAATGACAGGCATAGTTACCTGATTCTAGAAAGTCAATAAACGAAAGATGGTGAATTTTGGTTCTGTGTTCATCCACTGGTGTACTATTGGTATTCTTTAATACTGAAAGCTTTGAATGAACGAAGTAAAAGGTCTTGCTCATTTGGAGTTTTGTCTTATTTATATCGCAACACTTAATGAAACTAATATTTTATATTGATGATAATATACTTTGAGAGGAATTAATGCATCCTTTGTATTTCAGGTACAGGCAATTCATCCCTATGTAGGAAAGCAGCCAGATGAACTCTCCCTGGAAGTGTCAGATGTTGTCAACGTCTTGAAGAAGATGGCTGATGGTAGGAAACATAATTTGTGTTATATGCATGATTCAGAGTACAGTAACCAGACTTGTCCACAATGGATGACATAATAACCATGATATATGCATGATTAACATATAGTATTTACCATTCAGTATTCACTACAAATTTGACGTGAATGAGCCTTCATAAAAAATTTAGGGGTAGCCTCAGATTGAAAAATATTTTAGCATCTTGATACAAATAGTTCAGTGAGTTTCATGTGCTGTACCATGATATGAGTACAGTACAGGATTTGTGCTGATAACTCAACATGTCATCATATACAGCAACAAAGTAAGGGTGATGGGGGAAGAATGTTTGGTGCACATGCCCATCCCTCTTCTGTACAGGCTTTTAAGAAGATTCATACCACTTGAAAAGAATGGGTGATTTATTACAAGATAATATGGGCTGACTCTTGTGAAGTGTTTGTATTCTTCCAAGATTCAAATGGATTTAACCAGTATACCTGGGCAGTGTCCAGATATATTGCACCATTTTCTAATCAGTGTGTTTTTCATTGTCATGGCATCATGTGCTTGCACTTTCTGGAGAAAAAACACCCCCCCCCCCCTCAATGAGGCAGGACGTACTGCTTACATCCGAGGTTTTTAGAAATTGGTGAAACTAGGATCTTCCTCCTGAGGAACTTTATAGTAATGAAATGTGTTTTCTCTTTGCAATGTTTGTCAACACATTTTAGCAGGTATTGAGGAGGCTTCATTGTTGAGATTTAAACAACAAAGACGAGGTCACCATATTAACCTGTGCTGGTGCTGTTTAAATACATTAGCTACCAAACTCCATCCATTGAATAACAGATATTTTTCCTGCACATTTTAAAGCAAATGAGATGAAGAATGCTATAAATCTATAAGGAGTAATCTGATGTGGAGATGAAGGAATATACTTAAGTCCAGTAATGTTTAAATTAATACATCTGCTTCATGCCTCTGTGGCAACAGTTATCCACAAGGTCTAGTCCTAACTTTAGTATTAATGGGTGTTGGTGGTACAGCATTAATGTACGTGTCTCTTACCTATGTCATGGGTTCGAGTCCAGGCCGAGACACACATGGGAAGGGTGTTAACCAGTGACCCAACCAAACATCACAGGTTTCCTCTGGGTACTCCAATTATTTCCTGCATTAACACTGGACAATAAAGCTCATAAAAAAATGACAAAGGACGGATAATCGGCTGAACAGCCAGTAAGGTCGTAAGAGGTGATAAGATAAATTGAAAAAAAAATAATTTAGAAAGGGTATCCACAAGACAATACTGTATTTTCATTATCTAGAAAAAGACAGTAAATACTGTACTATTACTGTATTTCAAAGTCACTAGTCTACCAAAACTGATGAGTTTCACCTTTTGTTGACTAAAATCTTAATTGTTAATTGTGCATCACACATGAATGAAGGTACAGTGCTCTCTCTAATTCATTTGAAAGAATTTTGGGAAAAGCGCCCTAAAATTTTAACAATTCTTTGTATAAACTGTTGAAAATAAAAATTAAGATTACTTCTACTGTACAGTAATTCAAAATAGTTAATAACTAGCATGTTATTTATAACCTGCTGAACATTTGCATGGCATATTAATTATCTAAATTGGAATGTTGAAAATTTATATTACTGTATTTTTAAATTATAGTGCATGAATATATATATTGACTGTGCTTAATAATGCAAAAATAATGGTGGTGTATATTGGCAGTTACTGCATGTCTTCACTGCAGCTTTCTCAACTCTGAGGAAGTAAAAGCCTAATGCCCCATTGTTGCATGTACAGTATCACAGTTGTATGGATAGTGTACTGATTGAGTTCATTTCCATTTAGTTCAAGGTTTTTACATACACCCGGCATTAGGTAGCTGTCACCCGGGAACAGTGGAGGCGTAGCAGTGACACGAGTGCCTTCTGAAGCTGCAGAAGATTCAAGGTTGAGTTAGTTATCCAATAATCACTGTGTTGGCACTGGTAGAGGGAAGAGTAATTTGAAAATTTACACGCTAGTGTACCTGCCTTCGTTCACTGTCTTGATGCAATGTTTTGTTACTACATACCATTAATTAGACACTGAATAACTTTTACTTAGATTCTCATGATGCCATTAATAGGTCATCGACATTTTTATTTTCTTCATTCAGAAAATGGAAATGGTATGTGTTTGATGCAATATTGATACAGAAAAAATCAGCAGCTGCTGATTGTTCCTTCTTTTACTCTCTTCCCTTCTGGTATTTTTAAAGTTTCCAAGGAAGTTTTTCACTTCACTGAAATTATAGATCTATAAAGAGAATTATTATAATTTTTTAAGGTACTGTATTGTACAGTAAACATGATAGCTTTTTTTATTTGAAATGAGATTCAGATGCACACAGAACCCACATAACTGAATCGGCCAACTGCAAGAGGATGTTCATATTACTGTGTATATGAGATTGGATAGAGTTATATCTTATGGTTTACATTCCAATGAGAAGATTTTGCAGGTTGTTGGCATTCAAATTACTCGTATACTGTAGGTCAGATTTAGGCTCTACCCTTTGTCCCCAGCAAATCAAACCCCACATTCACAATACTCCCTCGGCCTTCCTCCAAGATGATCTAAGGAGGGAGACCTGTAAGATGTGCTATGACAGACATTTAATGTAGATATTGAGCAAGTTTTCTGTTGCAGAGCTGGTAACTAGATTTGTGATACAGATATGTAACACAGAATGTGGCATTTTTTAAGCAAGTAGATGATTTTGATTTATTATAAATCATCTTCCATGTAGATCCACAATGGAAATGCGGACAGGATAAATCTTGATAAAATCACACAGGAAAAGGGAAACAATGGAGCACCTTAGCTTTCGTTTTGAATAAAGACGAAAGCTAAGGTGCTCCATTGTGTCCCTTTTCCTGTGTGATTTTATCAAGATTATAAATCACATAATACAGTAATACCCCGCTTTACGCGGTTTCACTTTCCGCGATTCCGCATTTACGCGGTACCTCGCCAGAACCGGACTTTCACTTTACGCGGTGCATCTACTCATATACGCGGGAAGTGGCGCGGGCAGGATGCGCACAAGGTCGCCCAGTCATCAAAACATTACCGAGTTCTTCACCCGCCACCCACCACAGCCGGCCCAAGTTAGTGATAGTGATAGTGAGGATATGGACTTGTATGGACTTTGAGGGGTTTGACAAAGAGGCCCTGCAAGCCTATGTGGTGGATAGTGATACAATTGATACAGGTGAAGGCCAGTAATCTGCCCTCTGCCTCAGAACCAACCCCTCATCCCTGTGTGCCCAGCCATCTTTTCTACTAATGTAAGTGTTAAAAAAACTAATATTATTGATATTTCTCTTAATTATTAATTGTGTGTGCATACTATCATAAAATTAAGAAGTTATTTTTACTACAACGTAGGTATTGTGTCTGAAAAAGTGGAGTTTGGGGGTCGGGCCAGTCTCTATTGGAATTAATCCCATATGTTCTGCTGTTCACTTTACGCAGTTTTCACTTTCCGCGGTACCCCATGGGTTCAATTGACCGCGTAAATCGGGGTACTACTGTAGTGTATTTTTAGGAGACATTATGTAAGGTGGAAAGAAATAATAAAAGAGAAGTACTGTATGGATTTGAGTAGCACATTTAATGATAACTGTTGGAAATTAACTTAGAATGTGAGGAAATGATGTAGATATCTTGTATAACATTATTAACTGATGTGAATGAACAAGGATTTTGTGTTAACCAAACAAATATATCCTGTAGTATTAGGCATATACACTATGCATCAATACATGAAATTATATGATCCCTCCTACTACTACTTTAAAAAAAAGAAGTGATATAATGCTGGGTGGCTGGAATCAAATGTAAATAACCTGTACACACACACATGATCTTCCTTCATTCCCTGTCATTCTTACTTCTTTAACATATGTGCTCTACCATGGTACTTCCTTTCCACAACAAGACCAGAAATATCCTTTTGGTATATCCATGCTTCACACAGCTTAGTATCACCCTCACTACTACACCATTCCTAAAAAAGTGATAAGTTTGTAGTTTTAGAGACGTATTATCTCTCTTGCTTGTTTCTTATTGCTAACAGGTATCGTCACACCATCCTTTTTTGTCCAGTTATTTCTGAAGTTTGACAGGCTTTTTAACTTAGTCCAATATGGCTATATATATTTTTTAACACCTTAAGAGGTTGTATTTGCATGCCTACTTTGCAATTATGCCTGCAGGGAGAGAAGTGAATAGTAATGCATGTTTGATTTGTATATAATGTACTGTAATATCATGATCACAGATGCTTAAAACAGTTCCTTGATTCTGCATGAAAAATAAATTAATAACAAGTAGGTACTCTGTTGATATCAGTGTTAAATTTAGTTTTTCATGATTTGACTGAAATACAAATTATTGCAACTGGTTTCATAATAATTTAAGACTCTTAAGTAGAATTAAATGTACAATTACAGCAACATATCAAGTACATATAAGATTTCTATTCATGGAAAGTTTTTGTACATCTGGTAATTGTTTCCCATTACTGTATACTGTAGTTGTATGGACTGTCAAATATCTATGAAACAGGTGAGTTTAGATATTTAGAAGACTGTTTACTTGTACATCAGCAATAAGAGCAGCTATTTTTACTTTTTACTTTATAGAGCATATAGCAGTATGTATTGGGAATTTGTTTCATAAATCACCGCTAACCTAAATTTTATTTAATGGGGTTTATATACAGCAATATTTAATCTTTTCTTAGACAGTGATTTATTTGCAAAATGCTCTGAGACTAACATGAATAAGCTTGACACATTATTAATGATTTATTTTCATTTTTATTCCTAGGTTGGTATCAAGGAGAGAGAATCAGGGACCAAGAGAGAGGATGGTTCCCAGGAAGCTTCACTGTTGAGATCTCCTCCACCCATGTCAGGGCACGTAACCTCCGTCAGCGCTACCGTCTTCTGGCAATATCAGGCTCTCTTCTAGACGAGTTAAAGAAAGAAAAGAAAGAGAGAAGATTAACTCTCTTGTAAGTGTTGGGCATGTTGGCTAATTTCCATGAAAGGCTCTCTGGCACGCTAGGCTTTTTGTTCATCGGTACTGTATTGTCTTGAAGGTGAGACTGTTGCAGACCACAGAAAAAAATCTAAATATCTTTAATAAAACTGAAGAACCAGCTGAAAGATTAAGAGAAATTATTCATCTGAAGCTACACTGGGGTTGTGGCAGTGACCTACTGTAAGAGGTTCATGAAAGTACTGACCCCTGATATTGTACATCTCGGTGTTAAGAGGGTTGTGCAATGGGCTCTCAGAACTCCTTAAATTGTGTTCTGCAGAAGAATGGATGAACCAAAGATCACCAGGGACTGGAAATTAGTATATGAAAATGGCAATCACCATTGCACTAGTAATTACAGGCCATTGAGCTTAAGCTTAAGTACTAGATAGCATTATATGCAATGCCATTATGGATCATCTACAGTGAAACAGCCTTGTGAAGGAATTCCATCTCAGGTTTATACCCTGACCTAACTGCTGGTTGTGTGGTCACAGATCTTGGAATGTGGTGGTAATGTAACAGATAGTCAAGCATTATAGGAAGGTTGAATATTGCAAAGTAGAGAATGTTGGGAGTGTGAGAAAGATCTGGGTGTTTACAATAAACTGATGTTCTCAGATCATTGTGAGAAGGTGAAAACTCCAAATGAGATGGTGGGACATACTACATGAAGTTCCTATGGTATAATGCTTCCTTACTTGGAGAACTATTGGCAAGGACTACCAAACTGGTACCAGATCCCTTGCTTACCAAGAGAGATTGGATCATCATTGCTTCTACTTTGGAAGAGTAAGGAGCATTTTAGTAGACGTTTATAAGACACTTTAAAGGACATTACACAGCAAGATATTAGATACTCGAATGGAAGTTGTGGATGGTATCCTCATGAGAGAGAACAGCCTCCAGTGAAAGAAGCTTTAACTAAAGAAAAATGCCTGCCCAGTTTCTTTGACATAATAATTGTGAACTCGTGAAATAAACTGCCAGACTTAATTGATACTGGCACATGTTCTGGTATATTCAAGAGCCCATACTTGCTAACAGTGTTGAGAAAGAGGACAGATTGACTGCTTAATTGGCTAGTGAGGTGACGAGTGTTGTGGAGATTGAAAAGAGTGTAGGGGTAGAGGGTAGACAATGAAAGAGGTGGTATCATCTCAAGCTCAAGAAGTCACTCTGATGTTAGTTTGATGGAAAAAATTTTGATCAGTATATTCAATGAGATACGACTTTCGGTGTGTTGTGAGCTGACAGTCTACCAACCACAGTGGAAAATCAATTACGGGGAAGTTTAATAATATGGAGGTCAAGCAGAAAATTAAGCAGCATATCAAGGAATTTTTATACAATTAATTTAATTCATGTAAGGTAATTTAAAAATCTGTTAATAATAAATGTACTTTTGATAATACATCAAATTTGTAATTTAATGTAGTATATACTATTATTTCAATCAGAGCAGCTGCAATCAACATGATGACTAATTATTTATAGGGGCAAAATAAGCAGTCATTATTAGTTTTTGAATATTTTAATTTCAACTTTAAAGAATGATCATTTAAGCAGGTGAAGAAAACATGTTATATATAGTAGTACCTGTGTAATGACCTGACTCAATTGACATGTCAAACAACTGTGACAAGTATATTGAAATTATTCTCTAAGGCATCATTGTCATAATGTTAATAGATAGTTCATTATTCTTTTGAGAAGAAAGTGGATTTGTTACAACTGCTATTAAGGTTTTATTCTATAACTGTTAGGCTAGCAAACTCATGGGAAAACATTTTAGCATGAGATAAATCAACAAGTGTAATGGACAAAACTTTTCTTTTGTTGTTGTTGTTGTAAAGGTCTTGAAGAATATTTTATAATGGAGGTTCTGTGTTGTAAATAAGATTATGAATATAATGTTCATTAAAATCCAGTATTTGAACTTGTACATAATTGTCTGGTAAATGTATCAGATGTAACTTTATCTTGTATATAATGTTTATCTTTATTAAAAATACAAGTTTTTCCTTTACTTCATAACCTTTCCTCCCCTTTC